>NC_041383.1:406301866-406313712 GCF_002162155.2 Triticum dicoccoides
CTTATCCTTTTTCCAATTCTAGTTTTAGACAAGTTTTAGCAATTCTACCAAGTCAAGTACACCCTACACATGCTGACATGCAAGTCTATGAGTTGAGCAGCAGAAATAAAGACTTTGCATATGAACGTAAAGGAGGGATCGGAGAAATCAAACGCAATGAAGACACGGTGATTTTTGGCGTGGTTCCGATAGGTGGTGCTATCGTACGTCCATGTTGATGGAGACTTCAACCCACGGAGGGTAACGGTTGCGAGAGTCCACTGAGGGCTCCACCCACGAAGAAGCAACCTTGCCTATGCCATCATGGCGTATGTCCATGAAGGACTAGCTCACTCTAGTATATCTTCATGATGTGGGCGATCTCCTTGCCCTTATAAACTCCTTGGTTCAACTCCACAATCTTGGAGGCTCCCAAGTGACACCTAACCAATCTAGGAGACACCACTCTCCAAAAGGTAATAGACGATGTTGTTGATGATGAACTCCTTGCTCTTGTGCTTCAAATGATAGTCTCCCCGATACTCAAACACTCTCTCACATATTTGGCTTTGGTAGGAGAGGGGATTGAATGGAAAGCAACTTGGGGAAGGCTAGAAATCAAGGTTCAAATGGTTGGATTGGAATATCTTGATCTCAACACACGAGTAGGTGGTTCTCTTCTCAAAAAATGAGTAGTGGAAGTTGTGTTTCGTTTTGATGACTCTCTTAGAGAGTTGGTGGTGGTGGAGGGGCATAAATAGACAGCACAAAAAATTCAACCGTTACAAGCCTTTGACCCAACTCGGTGACTCATACATGAAAATCCCTGTGAGACCGACTAGTCGAAAAGACTTGACCGTTAGGCTTTTCGGTGAGACCGCTCATACCAAATCAGTAGGACCGAAGTGCAATGGCTAAGGCAAGACCTCGTTTCATAAATTTTGATCGATTCATCTCAGTGATTCTGAAATGAATCAACTTCATTACAGTAACTTGGTCAGGCCATCTCGGTGAGACCGAGATCCATTTTGGTTGCACCAAAGTGTTAGGGTTTGGCATGTGGCGGTGTATGGTTCATCTCGGTGGGTCCGTATGGGGATGTTTCGGTGGGACCGAGATGGATATTTTTAGGGTTTTGGATAGGATGAAGTGGAGAAGTATTTGAGGATTTTGGAGCGATACCATTAAGCATTTGAGCAATTGAGTCATGATCAAAACCTCATCCCATCTTATTAGTATTGGCTTTTCCCATGGACTTAATGTGATCTTGGATCACTTAACCAAAAATGTAGATTCTTGAAGCTTTGCCAATCCTCGCCCTTTGTATTTTGAGGGGTCCACATCCACTAGTCCCGCCATGCCAATCATTTGTTGGGTAACGTAGCAATAATTCAAAAATTTCTATGCATCACCAAGATCAATCTATGGAGAGACTAGCAACGAGAGAGAGGGGAGTGCATCTTCATACCCTTGAAGATCGCGATGCGGAAGCGTTACAAGAACACGGTTGGTGTAGTCGTACTCGCAGCGATTCAGATCGCGGTCAATTCCGATCTAAGCGCAGAACGGACGGCGCCTCCGCGTTCAACACACGTACAGCCCGGTGACGTCTCCTCCTTCTTGATCCATCAAGGGGAGAGGAGAAGTTGAGGGAGAACTCCGACAGCACGACGGCATGGTGGTGATGGAGCTCGTGGTTCTCCGGCAGGGCTTCACCAAGCACTACGGAGGAGGAGGAGGTGTTGGAGGAGGGAGAGGGTTGCGCCAGGGGAAGGGTGCGGCTGCCCTCTCTCTCCCTCACTATATATAGGGGGAAGGGAGGAGGGGGAGGCGCCCTAGGGTTCCCTAGGGGAGGGGCGGCTGCCACAGGGGAAACTCTGGGCGCCCCCACCCCCTAGGAAACTTGCCCCCAAAGCCGGGAGGGGCGGCTGCCCTAGGGGTGGTGCCCCCACCTCTCCTGGTTACGTGAGATGGGGTGGGAGGGGCGCTCAGCCCCTTAGTGGGCTGATGTGCCCTCCCTCCTTGGCCCATAAGGCCCCCCAACGCTTGCTAGGGGCCTCCGAAACCCCTTTCGGACATGCTGGTCATCACCTGGTACCCCCGGAACAATTTCGGACTCCAATACCCTTCGTCCAATATACCGATCTTCACCTCTAGACCATTCCAGAGCTCCTCGTCATGTCCGGGTTCTCATCCAGGACTCCGAACAACCTTTGATAACCACATACTATTTCCCATAACAACTCTAGCGTCACCGAACCTTAAGTGTGTAGACCCTACGGGTTCGGGAACCATGCAGACATGACCAAGACGTTCTCCGGTCAATAACCAACAGCAGGATCTGGATACCCATGTTGGCTCCCACATGTTCCACGATGATCTCATCGGATGAACCACGATGTCAAGGATTCAAGCAATCCCGTATGCAATTCCCTTTGTCAATCGGTATGTTACTTGCCCGAGATTCGATCATCGGTATCCCAATACCTCGTTCAATCTCATTACCGGCAAGTCACTTTACTCGTTCCATAATGCATGATCCCGTGACTAACTACTTAGTCACATTGAGCTCATTATGATGATGCATTACCGAGTGGGCCCAGAGATACCTCTCCGTCATACGGAGTGACAAATCCCAGTCTCGATTCGTGCCAACCCAACAGACACTTCCGGAGATACCCGTAGTGCACCTTTATAGCCACCCAGTTATGTTGTGATGTTTGGTACACCCAAAGCACTCCTACGGTATCAGGGAGTTACACAATCTCATGGTCTAAGGAAATGATACTTGACATTAGAAAAGCTTTAGCAAACGAACTACACGATCTTGTGCTATGCTTAGGATTGGGTCTCGTCCATCACATCATTCTCCTAATGATGTGATCCCGTTATCAATGACATCCAATGTCCATGGTCAGGAAACCATGACCATCTGTTGATCAACGAGCTAGTCAACTAGAGGCTCACTAGGGACATGTTGTGGTCTATGTATTCACACATGTATTACGGTTATTAATACAATTATAGCATGAACAATAGACAATTATCATGAACAAGGAAATACAATAATAACCATTTTATTATTGCCTCTAGGGCATATTTCCAACATCATTGATCTTCTCCGAAAGCTATTATCAATAAGCATTAGATCAATGACTTATATGTTGTTATTAATTACCAAAACCACATGTGGATTAGTTGCACTTTCAATCTTGCCCTTTTTGGTAATTGATGACAACATATAGATCAAAGCTTCGACAAATGATATAATTAATTGAGTACATTGTCGCTTTTAGAAGTATGTGATAAGTAAGAGCTTCCCCTAAATTTGTGCATTATTAAAAATTTGTGTTTGAATGCAAATGTACAATCGATTAGGATCACGGGTTACTCTTCTATGTCACATACATCCTGGTGGGGCGCTCAAAATTATAAGATTGCAATGTAATAAGCACTCATCACCAATCAAACAAATGAATGGTCATACAAAGAGCATATGAATGGATATTCAAGCAAGCATAGCATCAAAGTATGGTTTGATCAAGCACACAATAATGTAGTCACATACATGCATCAAGCAAAAGTAACTCAATGTAGCAAGAATCGCTCAATGAAACCAGACGAGAAAAGCAAAACACACACTCTCTCGAAGCCTTATGATCTATAATA
Source organism: Triticum dicoccoides (assembly GCF_002162155.2). Taxonomy (NCBI): domain Eukaryota; kingdom Viridiplantae; phylum Streptophyta; class Magnoliopsida; order Poales; family Poaceae; genus Triticum; species Triticum dicoccoides. Next base: position 406,305,515 of record NC_041383.1, read on the forward strand.
ATTCTCCCCCTTTGGCAACAAGTACCAAAAAGTTCAAAGAAGTATAGAGCTAAACGCCGCTATAGACTTGATCTCCGACAGCTCCTGGAGGTGAAGTCATCTAACTTGCAGCGCCAGTGTGCGTAGATGCCAGAGTGGGGAGAAGTGCATCTGCGAAGCGCTCTAAAGATGTCTTCTGTGTTAGAGGAGTAGAGACGGCATGAGGCACTGAGGGGACAACCGTAGATGTAACAGCTGGAGCTGAGACGGCTCTAGAAGGGACTAGTACTACAACTAATCTAGGCATTATTTGGAACTGAGTGGTTGTTGGAATACCTTCGCCCTGGTGCTCCTCATTACTAAACAGTAAAACTAAGCTAGCTATGCCTCCTCACAACGATTTTGGGTCCTAAGCCGCCCGATTAGGCACACGAACGCATCAGATAATTCTATCGTCCCGTGTCATTCTCTGGGCCTCGTCCGCCTCATCCGCTTGCACAAGCTGACAAACCAACATGTCAAAAGGGCTGCTGCTCCACATGTTTTTCTAGGCACCTTCTCATGAACCGGGCTGTTGGGCCACAAGCTGAGTTCTTCGTGGAGCGATTGGGCCGGCTGATCTATGGGCGGTTCTCTGAAAAACAAAAGTATGTGGCGCTGCAACCTGTGTTTGCTTGATTAATTTGCTGTTTCTTAATGGTGCATAAGGTGGCCGGCTGTTGCGTTGCCGAGTTCCGTCACTGTCCGGTTATAAGTGGACGGGAGTATTTGGCTACATATAGTTTCATTGCATCATTCTTTATTTATTTGCTTCCTTTGTGCAGCATCTAAGATGTCAAGGCTCCGGACGATGACGTGTGCCATCGAGACATGCTCCACCACTTAGTCGAATGTCTTACCAAATGAATGCCAGACAAACTTTTTTGTACTATGACATTCAAATGCTAATTTAGATGGCAGTGTCACCCGTATATTGATGTACTATTCCCTCAAAAAAAGTATATTGATGTACTTTACAAAATGCTCCTTTTCTTTCTCTTATTGTGTGATGTCCAAATTTTCTCATATAATTGAATCTTTTCCTATTATTCCCATAAAATATACGGGCGTAGCAACGCGCGTTTTTATGTTCTAGTCATCACTAGAAGACCGTGCCTTGGCTTCATCCACCTCATGCTTCAGGCTCTTAACAGTGGTGTGAACCTCTGTAACCTTGACATTCAAGTAATGGAATTTAGTCTCAACAATCCTCTCAATACTCTTCTAGTTCTCTGCAAGGTTGGCCAAACTCCACTCGATCCTCCGAGTAACTTGAATGAGATAAAGCATCTGGTCAGTCTTGGTCTTGAGCACTGGAGCTATGGAAGCACCCGACCATGTAGTCCTTGTAGCTTCTGCTTCTGCCTGTGCTGCAGCCGAGGTGGGATGGGATGGATCCATTGGCTTCCTTGAACTACGACTGTAGCAGCATGTGCTCACGGTCCAGCAAAAAATAATTGTTTGCACCCTTTGATTTAATGAGCATCTGAATGTGCGGGGTAAAACCACAAGATCTCTTTTGGTCAGCAGCTGTCCTCCTCACGGTTTCCACTATGAGATCCATTACCTTGAACTTCTCATGTTGGTTAATGTGATGCAACATGTTGATGGAGTGACCACAAATCATCTTATCATCACCTGACTTGGGCATCAAAGTATGCCTCATGATGGTATTGGAGGTAGTAAGCCCTGCCAATAAGTGATAAACTGAGCCAGGCTTGTGAGAATCCTTGTACTTGTTAGGGGTCTCAGTGTACATGTTAGCCATGGAATTGTGGTCCATCTTTGGCTTTGCATATACATCAATGTCATTCTCATCAGCGTCACACACACCTAACAACGTGGCCCACTCAAGTACACTAGACTGGTACCTGACTCCTTCCGTCATCCAGACAATCCTTCCATTGTGATAGAAGTGAGTTGTTGAGTAAAATTGCATGATCATTTCATCGTTCCTTGTAGTCAGCTTCCTCCCATTGAACTCATCAATCCCAACTGTCCTGAAGTCCTCATGAACATGGGAGAAGTGGTACTCATGCTTTTCAATGTACTTCCAGTCCACCCACCTCATGTCACTTGCTACAGGCTTCTTGTCGAGAAGCACTATCTCACTGAAGTCCCGCTACTCTGTGGTGTAGAAATGGTAGTCCAAAGCAGTCCTTATCCTGATGGAGCAAGGGTCTGACTCTCTCCATTTTCTCAGCCCTTTACCTTGGAGAACTCCTCACTCCCTCATGATAGCTCTCATCTGCACTTGTTCCAGCATCCAGATCCACATTAACCTCTCTGGAGTCATTTTGATTGTCACTAGCCATTGACATATTGGCAACAAACCCTGTGAATAGATTAGACAAGGCAGAGTGGATGAGCATCACAAAATGTAGCTTATTTTGAAAAAATGAGTTCAAACTTTAGTTTTAGGTTTTCACAGAAGGCATATCGAAATTACTGATTTGATAACCTCAGTAGCACCGAAAGCAACAACGAAGACTTGGCCACACTGTTTCGGTCAAACCGATGTGTGTCCCGGTCGCCCCGAAGTGCTAGGGTTCTACTGAGATTCTTGATTTGGTTTCACCGATTAGTACAACTCGGGGACACCGAAACGTACTTAGTTCAGTGGCCAGAGGCCAAATCGGTGAAGCCGGTTCTTTCAATTCGGTCAATCCGAGATGAATTCTGCGCAACTCTAACCCTAAAATTTTTCCTCAACACTAATCTACGGAATTTCTAGTGGTCAAAGGAAGTGCAAACAGTGGCAAGATTTGAGGCGCAATCACTAGTGCACATAATCATATTGAGAAGCACTAGGCAGGTGAATCTCACATAACTTGGTGGAGATCCTCTACGGCGGCAACAGTGGAGGTGCTTTTTGTTGACAGCGGTGGAATCCAATGGCGAGGGTGCACTGGAGAAGAAGACGATGATCCGAAGACCAGGGGCGACGGCAGCAACGGGGTGCAGAGACAGAACGATTGAAGAATTTTTCAATGCACGGTCCGCGAACTTTTATATACCTATGTGCTGTCAGTATCGAAATGAATTGGTCTCACCGTGATGCGTAACTGTTAGAGACAGAGAGCTTCGCTGAAGATGAGTTTTTCAGGTCGGTCGTACCGAGATAGAAGTAAGGATCAGTCTAAGTGCTCATCGGTGGAACCAAATTTGAATGAATTGGTCTGTCCGAAAAACATTTAGGGTTTTGGAGGTCAGCCCTAATCAGATCGGTGGCTCCGAGTGCTCCTCACCCGGAGGGTCCGAAAATGAGCTTGTTCAAATTTTGTGACATAGCATGAATAGAATTTGAGACAAGATGAGATAGATAGCTAGAGAATGTGCTTAAGCATTCTTGTACATCCAATTGGCCGGATAAAACCAAACCAAACAAACTACAATTGGATGTCCTCGAATGAGAAATATGCATAGCAACATGCTCACACAATAAGATAGCAAATAGAATATGTGTCAAACATGCACGACCAACACTAGCAACTACCAAACAATGGGCGATGACATAGTCATCTATATATGAGTATATTGACTTAGGAGCCGAATGAGAACATTTGATCATAGGTCATACTCATTGTTTAAGCACAAGTTGGGTTACCACTTTTACATAAAGCATTAATGTCTTCACACCATTAGAGTCGCTTTGACTCAAGTCTTGGAGTAAATCTCCCCCTAGATGTGATAACCCCCCAAAGAGGGATGAACTAACCTTGGGTTTTGCCGATGATGATTTCATGTAGACGTTGTAAATGTGGATGCTCAATGTCGATGTCGACCATCAAGAATTGGGAGCAACCCTTGGAGTTCTGCACTTTCAACACCTACATGGGTTAGCCCCACAAGGAACAAACAAGGGTATCTATAGACATAGAGTGAAATGCATACAAGATGATGTCCATGAATGCATTGAATACCTTGTCCCTTGTGTTGCCAACAAGAGAGTTTTTTTCACGAATGCACAAAGCTTGTGTGCCATTGCATTGAAGAATAAGTTAGAATGAGTATAGGGGATGGTACAACGCATGACACGGATGCAAGGGCGTAAACATGGTGCCCGAAGCAGAGGAGAGATATAGGATACTCGACCAAAACAAAGAAGAACACGGCTAAACTCGCCGACCAGAGAAGCAAAACAAACAACAACTAGACGACCAAAACTCCAAAGTCGGCACCGAGGAAGCCACGAACAACCAAGACAACGCCTTCATGAAGGAGAACAACACCAAGACGTCATCATCATCCGATCCGGACACCCGGACCTAGGGTTTCCCCTGATGCTCGAAGAGGGTCGCAGAACGGCCATGGCAGCACCTCCAGGAAGGGAACGACACCAACGGATGTCGCCGCTGCTAGCATAAAATGCAAGGATTTTGCCCTGGCCAATTCCAAATGAATCCAAGCCGTTGTAACATGGTCGTCAGGCGTTGGCGGGAGCTGCAACTGTGGGGAGGGGAGCCACACAGGACGCCTAAGGAGGCAACGTGCATCGCCGGGTGCACGAACTCCGGAGGAGAGCGAGGATGCGTGACTGGCAGAATGAGAGGCGGCAGGGATGGGATGGTGATCGTAGCCCCATGCGAGTATGACGCCTCTGATTCTATCGTACACTAATCATACACGCAAAAGTGTACGATCAAGATCAGGGACTCACGGGAAAACACAACTCCAGACACAAATAAAATAACAGAAGCTTTATATTACAAGCCAGGGGCCTCAAGGGCTCGAGTACAGAAGCTTGAATACACAAGAGTCAGTGGAAGCAACAATATCTGAGTACATACACAAGTTAAACAAGATTGCCTTAAGAGGGCTAGCACAAAAGCAACACGGTGATCAAAAAGGCAAGGCCTCATGCCTGGGACCTGCTAACTACTCCTGGTCATTGGTGGTCTCCACGTAGTAGTAGGCACCCTCAGGGTAGTGGTAGTAGTCGACGGGGGTGGCATCTAGCTCCTGGGATCCGCCATTTGATCGCAGCAACCGTGTATAGGGAAAAAGAAGTAGCAAAGCAACCGTGAGTACTCATCCAAAGTACCCGCAAGACTTACATCAGAACTATACTAAGTATGCATTAGTATCAAAGGAATGGGCTGTATCTATGGACTGAACTGCAGAATGCCATAGGAGAAGGGAAAGCCTAGCCTATCGAAGACTAGCACCTTCAAGCATCTTGCAGCATTCAGAAGAGTACAAAATAACATTTTATAATTAACAAGCATGTTGTAGCATTAACGCCCAGAGATCCTTCCTCGACTCCCTGCGAGAAAGCAATTTCGGAGCCAACATATCCATCTCATGTCCCAAATATCCATTTATAGTTGTAATAGGCCGGGATACAACTCTGAGCGTCCACTACAATGGACACGGCTATTCGAATAGACAAACTTCCCTGCAAGGATGCACCACATTACCCAACACGCTTGATTACTCTGGCCGGACACACTTTCCTGGGTCATGCCCGGCATCGGAAGATCAACACATCGTAGTCCTACCTAGGCTCCGCAGAGAGGTCCCCGCCGGTCTACATCCTAAGCGCTCCAGGGTCTTGGGCCCATCGCCCTTTGCACTCCAGGTCATTATGCAACGAGCTGGGATGAGCACCACCTCATCCTGGATGGCACTAGCCCGACAAGCCCACAATGCTGAACTGGACGTCTGACAGAGCTTTCAGAAGAAACGTACAACACCGAGTGCCCATAACTGTTCCTGCATGGCGGTTAGTGCGTATAGGCCAGTGGACAACTCAGATCAAATAGCCAAACACTTAGTGTATTGGGAGCTCGCGGAGGTGAGCAGAGACTCATGATCATGTGACCCCGTCGCCCCTTCTCAAGGACATACAACAAGGGCCAGGCCCGACTCTCACTAGGGTGGTCTACCTTCCCGGCTGTGCCTCGTCTTTATCTTGTGGGTACCCTCCAGGTCAACCCGACTAACTAGAGACTATCGAGAACTCAGGTCTACCTCTACCGGGCTGGTACCGCCAGTCCCTTCAGTCCTGCAATAATAGTAACTCTCGCTGGTACCCCCATGATCAACCCGACTTCACATATCTCGCGGGTACCCCTCAAGGACGACCCGACTTTAACATGGGCCTGGAGTAAAGCCAAGGTAACCGTGTGTCCATAACATCAAGGGGGAATCCGAGGAATCACCCTCGACGGAATCCACTTGATGTAATCGTCAAGGTGAACATATGACGAATCACCCTCGAGGTTCACACTTGAGGTGTTGCATGACAGAGTCGTATCGGGAGTGGTGAAGGAGAAATCACCCTTGATAGACCACAACCAATTAGCTACACTACAGAGTTATCATCAGGAGCGTGTTACGAGGTATCACCCTTGACACTCGATAGTAGCTCTACAGAGTCATACATCTAAGGGGGGTGATGTGATGTGTTGGGCTCTGGATTTCGATCACGTTGATCGAGTCATCGGTGATGAAGCAGGGGAAACAGGGAAAATGTGAGGGGTCATTGATGGATCACTAACCAACCTATACTAAGAAGTTTAGGATAAGCAGGTAAGGTACAACAGCAGGTTACAAAAGCAGGCTATGCACCAGATATAGGAGCAATCAATTACAATAGCAAAATCTAATACAAGCATGAGATAGAATGAAATGGGCGATATCAGAATGATCAAGGGGGGTTTGCTTGCCTGGAAGCTCTGTTGAAAGGGAAGAAGGGTCGTCAGTGACGTAGTGGATCACAGGTGCAGCGTCGGTCTCGGGGTCTACTGGAGAAGAGGGGGAAGAAAGAGTAAATATAAAGCAAATAGTTGCATGCCATGACAACAGGCAGAGCTAGGGGTGTTCTAACGCGGTATTACGCGATACCGGCGAAGTGGCAAAACATCCGGGAATGTTTTCCCAAAGTTTGGCATTTTCAGAAAGATGAAACAGAGGGGGACGGTTACATGTTCGCTATGCTAGGGGCATGTGACATACTAACGGAGGGTACATACGGATTCGTCATATTTTTCTGATCGATTTTCATATATAAAGTATTTTCATCAGAGTTACGGATTATTTTATATTAATTTTCAAAGTTTTATACATTTTCTGAGATTTATATTAATTATTAAATTCAAATTTAAAAACAATAAATACTTTTTATACACAGACTGAGCAAGCCACAGTCAATGACATGTGGGGCTAGTCAAATCCCAATCAGCAGTCAACAGAGTTGACCACTGACCAGCCAAACTGACAGGTGGGGCACACCTCTCATACGCAACAGTTAATTAAGTTTAACTAATTGAAATGATTAGCTAGGTGGGACCCTACTGTCAGTGACGGACTAAACTAACAGAGTAATTAATACATTTAATTAGCAGTTTAATTAATTTATAAAAACCTTTTGAACTATGGGGCCCGCATGTCAGTGACCCAGAGGCGCTTAGTCAGCAAGGTTGACTGGGTCAACCCAGCCAACGGGACCCATTGGGCCCACTAGTCAGTGGCCCAGGGCATGCCACATGGGCACCATGCCAGCACCGGCTGCCGGAGTTGCCCGACGAGCCCGAACGCGGCGACGCTCGTCGGGAGGCGGTCGGGATTGGGCTACCGGGCACCGTTTGGCGCACGGGACGACTCTTTCTAAAGGACGGATGGAGCCGCGTCGTTTGGTGGCAGTGGCGTGGCCGGAGGAGGCCGGGAATGCCATCGGTGGTAAGCAAGGGCGACGACGGCGCTCGGGTTCCGATCGAGAACGCGACGGGGGTGACCTAGGGGGACCAATGCGGGCACGGGGCAGCGCTGCAGACATTTTGAAGCGCGCCCAAAGCAGCCGCGGGCACCTAGGAGCTCGCACGGCATGCAGACGGTGGCCATGGCGGGCGACGGAGCCTGGTAACATGGCGGGGCAGCTATGGCAGGGGAAGGAGTAGGAGAGAGAGAGAGGAGGCGGTGTGGGGCTCATGGTGGGTGCATGGGAGCGGTCGAGGGAGCAGGAGGGAGCTCGACAACGACGAAGCGGTCAGCGACGTCCTCGGTTGCCCGAGGTTGAGGACGGGGTCACCAGTGTCATTTTAGTGGACCCCGACTCGATCTGCTCCACGTAGATGGCGTGGACGAGGATGGCGGTGCTCGGGGACAAGTCGGAGAGGCGCGAGGGAGGCCGTGGCCGTGGTGGGGCGAGGTGAGCGGCGACGGCCGTGTTGAGGAGG
>NC_041383.1:406313952-406440020 GCF_002162155.2 Triticum dicoccoides
GGGGGGCGAGCGGGTGTGACGGCGACCGCGGGCGTGGGTCGGTCAAACAGGAGAAGGGGCAAGATGGCATGGGAGGGGGTGCATGCTGGGCTGCTGGGCCGGCAAGGCCGAGAGGCAGTGGGGTGGGGTTTCTCTCATTTCCCCCCTTTTTCTTTAAAAACCTTTATGTTTCCATTTAGTTTTATTTTTGTTTTATAAAATATAATAATAGCACCTAAATTAGTATTACTAGATATACTACTGCCACATTAACTTTGACTCCTAAATAAAATAGTTTCGCATTTTTATAATTTAAATAGCATTTAAATAATTGTTCTAACCACTGTTTTAATTAGTTTAGGGCATTTAAACACTTTGCAAAAATGTTGGTTCACCACCATAATTAGTTATGGAATATTTGCAACATTATGAGCATTTTAGTTTTGACAATTTGAAAACTTTAATTATTTGACTCTATTCTAAATCTGAACTCGAACTGGATTGAATCAAAGGGGATTTAGCTACAGTAAAAGTGATGACATGGCATCATTAGCAGGGAATTACTGTAGCTTAATTATCCGGACGTTACAAATCTCCCCCACTACAAGAATTTTTGTCCCGAGATTTTAGGAGGTAGATGGAAACAAAGCGGGGTATTCATTGTTGGGAAACGTAGCATGCAATTTCAAAAAAAAAAAATCCTACACTCACGCAAGATCTATCTAGGAGGTGCATAGCAACGAGATGGGGAGAGTGTGCCCACGTACCCTCGTAGACCGAAAGCGGAAGCGTTTGACAATGCGGTTGATGTAGTCGAATCTTCTTCTTGTTCTGACCGATCAAAAGCACCGAACGTACGACACCTCTGAGTTCTGCACATGTTCAACTCGATGACGTACCTCAAACTCTTGATCTAGCAAAGTGTCGATGGAGAGTTGTGTCAGCATGACAGCGTGTTGACGGTGATGGTGAATTGATCCGTGCAGGGCTTCGCCTATGCACTACGAAGACATGACCGGAGGCGTAAACTGTGAAGGGAGGCACTGCACATGGCTAACAATTGTTGGTGTGTGTTCTAGCGGTGCCCCCCACATATATATAAGTTGGAGGGGAGGAGAGGCAGCCAAGGGGGCGTCCCAAGTAGGAGGAATCCTACTTGGGGTCCTCCCAAGCCAGCCTCCCCCTTTTCCTATTCCTATTCGGAGTAGGAAGGGAAGAGGGGAAGGGGAAATCCTATTCCGTTTTTCCTTTCCTTCTTCCCCTGTCCTTCTCCAATTTGTCCATCCCATATGGGGGGGCGCACCAGCCCTTTTGTGGCTGGTGTGTTTCCCCTCTTGGCCCATAAGGTCCATATCTTTTGCCGGGGGGTGCCCGGAACCCCTTCCGGTGACCTGATAAGTACCCGATGCATCCCTAAACACTTCCGGTGTCCGAATACCATCGTCCTATATATCAATCTTTACCTCTCGAACATTTCAATACTCCTCATCATGTCCGTGATCTCATCCGGGACTCTGAACAACATTCAATCACCAAATCACTTAACTCATATAATACAAATCGTCATCGAACGTTAAGCGTGCGGACCCTACGGGTTCGAGAACTATGTAGACATGACCAAGACACCTCTCCAGTTAATAACCAATAGAAGAACCTGGATGCTCATATTGGTTCCTACATATTATACGAAGATCTTCATCGATCGAACCGCTATGACAACATACGTTATTCCCTTTGTCATCGGTATGTTACTTGCCCGAGATTTGATCATCAGTATCTTCATACCTAGTTCAATATCGTTACCAGCAAGTCTCTTTACTCGTTCCGTAATACATCATCTTGCAACTAACTCATTAGTCACTTTGCTTGCAAGGCTTCTTATGATGTGTATTACCGAGAGGGCCCAGAGATACCTCTCCGATACTCGGAGTGACAAATCCTAATCTCGATGCCAACCCAACAAACACCTTCGGAGATACCTGTAGAGCATCTTTATAATCACCTAGTTACGTTGTGATGTTTGATAGCACATAAGGTAGTCCTCTGATATCCGGGAGTTGCATAATCTCACAGTCGAAGGAATATGTATTTGACATGAAGAAAGCAATAGCAATAAAACTGAACGATCAATATGCTAAGCTAATGGATGGGTCATGTCCATCACATCATTCTCCTAATGATGAGATCCCGTTCATCAAATGACAATACATGTCTATGGTTAGGAAACTTAACCATCTTTGATTAACGAGCTAGTCTAGTAGAGGCTTACCAGGGACACAATGTTTTTTCTATGTATCCACACATGTATCAAGTTTCCGGTTAATACAATTCTAGCATGAATAATAAACATTTATCATGATATAAGGAAATATAAAATAACAACTTTATTATTTCCTCTAGGGCATATTTCCTTCAGTCTCCCACTTGCACTAGAGTCAATAATCTAGTTCACATCGCCTTGTGATTTAACACCAATAGTTCACATCTTTATGTGATTAACACCCATAGTTCAAAAAATCGCCATGTGACCAACACCCAAAGGGCTTACTAGAGTCAATAATCTAGTTCACATCATTATGTGATTAACACCCAAAGAGTACTACGGTGTGATCATGTTTTGCTTGTGAGAGAAGTTTAGTAAATGGGTCTGCCACATTCAGATCCGTATGTATTTCGAAAATTTCTATGTCTACAATGCTCTGCATGGAGCTACTCTAGCTATTTGCTCCCACCTTCAATACGTATCCAGATTGAGACTCGGAGTCATCTGGATCGGTGTAAAATCTTGCATCGACGTAACTCTTTACGACAAACTCCTTATCACCTCCATAATCGAGAAATATTTCCTTAGTTCTCTTAGGTAACTAAGGATAACTTTGACTATTGTCCAGTGATCCGCTGCTGGATCACTATCATACCCCCTTGCCAAACTCATGGCAAGATACACAACAGGTCTGGTACACAGCATAGCATACTGTATAGAACCTATGGCTGAGGCATAGGGAATGACTTTCTATTTTCTGCCGTGGTCGAGTTTTGAGTCTTACTCAACTTCACACCTTTGCAACACATGCAAGAACTCCTTCTTTGACTATTCCATTTTTAACTACTTCAAAATCTTGTCAATGTATGTACTCATTGAAAATCTTATCAAGCATCTTGATCTATCTCTATAGATCTTGATGCCCAATATGTAAGCAGCTTCACCGAGGCCTTTCATTGAAAAAATCTTATTCAAGTATCCTTTTATGCTATCCAAAAATTCTATATCATTTCCGATCAACAATATGTCATCCACATATATTATCCGAAATGCTACAGTGCTCCCACTCACTTTCTTGTAAATACAGGCTTCACCATAAGTCTGTATAAAACCATATGCTTTGATCACCTTATCAAAGCATATATTCCAACTCCGAGATGCTTGCACCAGTCCAAAGATGGATCACTGGAGTTTGCACACTTTGTTAGCACCTTTAGGATCGACAAAACCTTTTGGTTGCATCATATACAACTCTTCTCTAAGAAATCCATTAAGGAATGCAATTTTGACATCCATTTGCCAGATCTCATAATTATAAAATGCGGCAATTGCTAACATGATTCGGACAGACTTAGGCGTCGCTACGATTGAGAAAATCTCATCGTAGTCAACACCTTGAACTTGTCGAAAACCTTTTGCAACAAGTCGAGCTTTGTAGATAGAGAAATTACTATTAGCGCCAGTCTTCTTCTTGAAGATCCATTTATTCCCAATGGCTTGCCGATCATCGGGCAAGTCAACCAAAGTCCACACTTTGTTCTCATACATGGATCCTATCTCAGATTTCATGGCCTCAAGCCATTTTGCGGAATCTGGGATCATCATCGCTTCCTCATAGTTCGTAGGTTCATCATGGTCTAGCAACATGACTTCCGGAACAGGATTACCGTACCACTCTGGTGCGGATCGTGCTCTAGTTGACCTACGAGGTTCGGTAGTAACTTGATCTGAAGTTTCATGATAATTATCATTAGCTTCCTCTCTAGTTGGTGTAGGCATCACGGGAAAGATTTTCTGTGATGAGCTACTTTCCAATTCGAGAGAAGGTACAATTACCTCATCAAGTTCTACTTTCCTCCCACTCACTTCTTTTGAGAGAAACTCCTTCTCTAGAAACGATCCATTCTTAGCAACAAAAATCTTGCCTTCAGATCTGTGGTAGAAGGTGTATACAACAGTTTCTTTTGGGTATCCTATGAAGACCCATTTCTCCGATTTGGGTTCGAGCTTATCAGGCTGAAGCTTTTTCACATAAGCATCGCAACCCCAAACTTTAAGAAATGACAGCTTAGGTTTCTTGCCAAACCATGGTTCATATGGTGCCGTATCAACAGATTTAGATGGTGCCCTATTTAACGTGAATGCAGCTGTCTCTAATGCATAACCCCAAAACGATAGTGGTAAATCGGTAAGAGACATCATTGATCACACCATATCTAATAAAGTACGGTTACGACGTTCGAACACACCATTACGCTGTGGTGTTCCAAGTGGCGTGAGTTGTGAAACTATTCCACATTGTTTTAAATGAAGGCCAAACTCGTAACTCAAATATTCACCTCCGCGATCAGATCGTAGAAACTTTATTTTCTTGTTACGATGATTCTCCACTTCACTATGAAATTCTTTATACTTTTCAAATGTTTCAGACTTGTGTTTCATTAAGTAGATATACCCATATCTGCTCAAATCATCTGTGAAGGTCAGAAATAACGATACCCGTTGCGAGCCTGAACACTCATCGGACCGCATACATCGGTATGTATTATTTCTAGTAAGTCATTAGCTTGCTCCATTGTTCCGGAGAGCGGAGTTTTAGTCATCTAGCCCATGAGGCATGGTTCACGAGTATCAAATGATTCATAATCAAGTGATTCCAAAAGCCCATTTACATGGAGTTTCTTCATGCGCTTTACACCAATATGACCTAAACGGCAGTGCCACAAATATGTTGCACTATCATTATCAACTATGCATCTTTTGGCATCAATATTATGAATATGTGTATCACTACAATCGATATTCAATAAACCATTTACATTGGGTGTATGACCATAGAAGGTTTTATTCATGTAAACAGAACAATAATTATTCTCTAACTTAAATGAATAACCGTATCACAATAAACATGATCCAATCATATTCATGCTCAACACAAACACCAAATAACATTTATTTAGGTCCAACACTAATCCCGAAGGTAGAGGGAGTGTGCGATGGTGATCTTATCAACCTTGGAATCACTTCCAACACACATTGTCACCTCACCCTTAACTAGTCTCTGTTCATTTTACAACTCCTGTTTCGAGTTACTAATCTTAGCAACTGAAGCGGTATCAAATACCTTAGGGTTACTATGAACACTAGTAAAGTACACATCAATAACATGTATATCAAATATACCTTTGTTCACTTTGCTATCCTTCTTATCCGGCAATTATTTGGGGTATTTACGCTTCCAGTGATCATTCCCTTTGCAGTAGAAGCACTCAGTTTCAGGCTTAGGTCTAGCTTTGGGCTTCTTCACGGGAGTGGCAACCTGCTTGTCATTATTCTTGAAGTTCCCTTTATTTCCCTTTACCCTTTTTCTTGAAACTAGTGGTCTTGTTAGCCATCAACACTTGATGCTCTTTCTTGATTTCTACCTTCGTCGATTTCAGCATCATGAAGAGCTTAGGAATAGTTTTCGTCATCCCTTGCATATTATAGTTCATCACGAAGTTCCAGTAACTTGGTAGTGACTAGAGAACTCTGTCAATCACTATATTATTTGGAAGATTAACTCCCACTTGATTCAAGAGATTGTAGTACTCAGATATTCTGAGCATATGCTCACTGGTTGAGCTATTCACCTCCATCTTGTAGGCACAGTACATGTCAGAAGTCTCATACCTCTCGACTCAGGCATGAGTCTGAAATACCAATTTCAGCTCTTGGAACATCTCATATGCTCCGTGGTGTTCAAAACCTTTTTGAAGTCCCGGTTCTAAGCCGTAAAGCATGGCGCACTAAACTATCAAGTAGTCATCATACCGAGCTTGCCAAACGTTCATAACGTCTGCATCCGCTCCTGCAATAGGTTTCACCTAGCAGTGCATCAAGGACATAATTCTTCTATGCAGCAATGAGGATAATCCTCAGATCTCGGACCCAGTCCACATCATTGCTACTAACATCTTTCAACTTATTTTTCTTAGGAACATATAAAAATAAACGAGGAGCTACAACACGAGCTATTGATCTACAACATAATATGCAAATACTACCAGGACTAAGTTCATGATAAATTAAGTTCAATTAATCAAATTACTTTAGAACTCCCACTTAGATAGACATCCCTCAAGTCATCTAAATGATACATGATCCAAATCAACTAAACCATGTCTGATCATCACATGAGATGGAGTAGTCATCAATGGTGAACATCTCTATGTTCATCATATCTACTATATGATTCACGTTCAACCTTTCGGTCTCCAGTGTTTCGAGGCCATGTCTATACATGCTAGGCTTGTCAAGTTTAACCCGAGTATTCCACATGTGCAAAACTGGCTTGCACCCGTTGTATGTGAACGTAGAGCCTATAACACCCGATCATCACGTGGTGTCTCAACACGACGAACTGTCGCAACGGTGCATACTCAGGGAGAACACTTATACCTTGAAATTTTAGTAAGGGATCATCTTATAATGATACCGCCGTACTAAGCAAAATAAGATGCATAAAAGATAAACATCACATGCAATCAAAATATGTGACATGATATGGTCATCATCATCTTGTGCCTTTGATCTCCATCTCCAAAGCACTGTCATGATCTCCATTGTCACTGGCTTGACACCTTGATCTCCATCGTAGCGTCGTGGTCATCTCGCCAATTATTGCTTCTACAACTATCCTAATGCATAGTGATAAAGTAAAGCAATTACATGGCGTTTGCATTTCATAAAATAAAGCGACAACCATCGGGCTCCTTCCAGTTGCCGATAACTTTTACAAAACATGATCATCTCATACAATAACATATATCACATCATGTCTTAACCATATCACATCACAACATGCCCTTCAAAAACAAGCTAGACATCCTCTACCTTTGTTGTTGCATCAAAACCACAACGGTGTTTCGTCAAGTTTGTTGTTTTAACCTTCAACAAGGACCGGCCGTAGTCAAATTTGATTCAACTAAAGTTGGAGAAACAGACACCCGCCAACCACCTTTATGCAAAAACTAGTTTCATGTCTGTCGGTGGAACCGGTCTCATGAACGTGGACATGTAAGGTTGGTCTGGGCTGCTTCATCCAACAATACCCCTAAATCAAAATAAGACATTGGTGGTAAGCAGTATGATGAACCGCCCACAACTCTTTGTGTTCTACTCATGCATATCATCTACACATAGACCTGTCTCAGATGCCAATGTTGGGAAACATAGCATGCAAGTTAAAAAAAAATCCTACGCTCACGCAAGATCTATCTAGGAGATGCAGAGCAATGAGAGGGGGAGAGTGTGTCCATGTACCCTCGTAGACCGAAAGTGGAAGGATTTGACAATGTGGTTCATGTAGTCAAACTTCTTCTCATTCCGACTGATCAAGCACCGAACATACGGCACCTCCGAGTTCTGCACACGTTCAGCTCGATGATGTCCCTCAAACTCTTGATCCAGCAAAGTGTCGAGGGAGAGTTCCGTCAGCACGACAGCGTGGTGATGGTGATGGTGAATTGATCCACGCAGGGCTTCGCCTAAGCACTACGAAGATATCACAGGAGGCGTAAACTGTGGAGGGGGGCGCCGCACACGGCTAACAATTGTTGGTGTGTGTTCGAGAGGTGCCCCCACATATATATAGGTTGGAGAGGAGGAGAGGCAGCCAAGAGGGCACCCCAAGTAGGAGGAATCCTACTTGTGGTCCTCCCAATTGGGCCTCCCCTTTTCCTATTCCTATTCAGAGTAGGAAGAGAAGAGAGGGAAGGGGAAATCCTATTCCCTTTTTCCTTTCCTTCTTCCCCTTTCCTTTTCCAATTTGGCCAGCCCATATGGGTGGGGGGGGGGGCGCACCAGCCCCTTTGTGGCTGGTGTGTTTCCCCTCTTGGCCCATAAGGCCCATATCTTTTGCCGGGGGTGCCCGGAATCCCTTCCGCTGACCCGATAAGTACCCGATGCATCCCGAAACACTTTTGGTGTTCGAATACCTATATCATTATTTACCTCTCGACCATTTCTATACTCCTTGTCATGTCCATGATCTCATCCGAGACTCCGAACAACATTCAGTCACCAAATCACACAACTCATATAATACAAAATCGCCATCGAACGTTAAGCGTGCGGACCCTACGGGTTCGAGAACTATGTAAACATGACCGAGACACCTCTCCGGTCAATAACCAATAGCGGAACCTAGATGCTCATATAGGTTCCTACATATTCTATGAAGATCTTTATCGGTCGAACCGTTATGACAACATACGTTATTCCCTTTGTCATCGGTATGTTACTTGCCCGAGATTCGATCGTTGGTATCTTCATACCTTGCTCAATCTCGTTACCGGCATGTGGCACCCCGGCTCAGAGAAACCGGAATGCCCCATATTCCAGCCCAGAGATCGAGGAGAAGTCTTCTGGAATACGGCACTGCTTAGCATAGAACAAACCAGCTTTCTATTATTACACGAATATGAATACAAGGTCTCCGATATTACAATGAATAACATCGGCACAGCGACACTACGCCATCCTCAGTTGCTCTATGCAAGCAGCAGAACAACTCAAAGCAGCGGAATAACTCTAGCAGTGGAACAACGGGGAAGGTGGTGAACTCCACTCCGTAGGGACTCTAGCTGGAACGCTTATCCTAGCTCGCACGAACGGAAACCATGACAAGCAAGCAATCAAATCCAGCATGACCTGCAAGCTGGCATGACATGCCATGTCAGTACATTGAATGTACTTGCAAGCTCACAAATAACCAGAAGCATTCAAGACAGACAACAGCATGGCAATTACAGGTTAAACAAGAATTTAACATGATATCATCAGAACAACATGGCATCAACATGAACATATTAATCCAACAATACCAGCATGCAACATGATGACTCTATATGCACCACTTATTCTGCTCGGGTTACCTCTTAACCAACACATGCATCACTTACCAACCTCGGACATCACACGACCATTTCAGGATCAAATCAAGCTTGGTATAAAAAATACCATAGTAATCATTAAATGATCACAAGGAGCTTGATCTTTACCCACGATTCTCGTACAACATCACGAATATACAACAACTCGGTATCCTCGATACCACAGTGATCTTTATGGCGATCACCACCCGACCAACACTTGGCCTCAAACTATGATCCTTACGGCGATCACCACCCGGCCAATACATGGCCCGTGATCCTTACGACGATCACAACCAACTTATCTCATAGTTATTAAGCACATTATTCTTATTACTGTTGACTCATGGTGTACCCTACTTTCGATCTGGGCCCTTATCCACAGGCGCGGCTATCGATAGATTTAATGTACACTCTACAGAGGATAGTACATTGTACCCACACTACGGAATCCATGGCCTCGCACTCCCATTCGGGTGGACCAACGGTGTTCCGACAAAACCGTCCTACTGCCATGACACTCTCCCGGCCACTCCGACTCACTCCACACTGGGCTAAGTCATGGGTGGCCCCGTGCCTACCTCCAGACACAACGACCACCGTCATGGCCCGTCCCTCTCTGGGACAAGGATCCAAAAACTAACTCAACAACGGGCACACAAGGCTTATGTCCGCCTACCTGATCGGGGTAGCGCGCGCCCATAACCTTCCCTCGTTGGAGGCACCGGCGAGAGGCACAACAATAGACCCAGTTAGGACCGTCCCATACCGGTAAGTGTGGTTGCACTGGTCAGTATCGATTCAGCGGCACCATGACTCAGCCAACAATTGTTCAAGTTCAATTTAATCCGGTTAACTTGAATGCAAATATGTTGAGCCATGATAAAATAACATGATGCCAATTACAATACATGAACATGATATCAACATCATCATGAGAGTATCACATAACTATCCACCATATCAACAATAAATCATATCCACTAAGCATGGCATACTGACTAGCATGACCATCACCAACATCAACATGTACCACTAGCAATCATAAACATATGAAAGTAAATACTAGCAGGTATAACATGATCACAGAGTACAAAACAACATAGCACAAAAGTGAACATGCAAATCTAAACATCACCGGGACAACGATAACCATCTTTTCAACAAGCAAATATTTAATAAAGATTCAAGTTGAAAACCATGGCTACTGCATGACTATCATGTAAGTGGGTATTGTGGCTTGCCTGGGGATGAAGAAGGCACCGGGGAGAAGTGCGGTGAAGCCGCGGAACGAATTGCCGGAAAACGTACTCTTTTGGAGGGGGCTGAATAAGGGCAAGGGAATAAAGGTCATTTTCAGTATGCCAACACATAATGAAAGTGACACCAATAGAGAGGGCTCGACGAAACGAAGAAGTGAGCGTTGGATTCACCTCGTTTGGAGTTACGGATAAAAAGATATAAGGATTTTACTGTCATGGACCTATCTGTAAACATTTATTTCACGGACCGGGCCAAAACAGAAAAACGAAAAGCGCATTCCAGGATTTACGCTTCCACTTATCCAGCATGGCAGTGGCGGGGCCGGCTCCTGTGTGGCTGACAGGTGGGTCCCACCTTATCCACTCCCTCTCTCTCCTCCCTTTCTCTTCTTCCTCTCCTTCTCCTGACGCCGCACGCAGAGCAGAGGAGAGGCCGCCGGCGTCGGCGCTCGCTCCGGCCACTCGGGCCACCTCCGGCGGAGCTTGGACCGTCAAAGTGCTCAGGACGGCGAGGCGCACCTGTCCCACCACCACACGAACATCAGGGAGACTCGGGCAGGGCGGGACCGTGGCCACGGCAGACGGGACTTCGGCCGACGATAGAGGACGAGGCCATGGCGATTCCGACAACTAACGGAGGGCTGTGGGAGAGGCTACGGTGGCTGGGTGACCTACTAGAGGTGGAAGACAGAGGAGAGGGGCTTCGGTTCGCCGGAATCAGAGTGGATAGGGGCAGCGGCCATGGCGGCAAGGGCGGGCTCAGGAGCTCTTGGAGCTCGAACGAGTGGATGGGGAGGTTGCTGGGAGTGAGGCGAGTCTCGGGGTGAGCTCGGACGAGGCCGGGGATGGCTTAACTAGCCGCGGGGCAAGGTGGCTGAGCTGGCACTGTCGCGGACGCGTGGCCGGCGCCATGGACGCGTGCCCGCGCGCATGAACTCGGGGGGCAAACGACGGAGGAGGAGCAGTGGGGCTCTCACGGGGCAGAGGAGGCCAAGGGGACGCAGGGAGGAAGACGACGGTGACGGGAAGATCCAAAACCCCACTGTGCTCTCATGTTCACGCGGCGGCGAGCGTCGGTGAGCAAGCGGACGAAGGGGGAGAGGGGTCCAGGGGAACGGCGACGAGGAGAGGAAGACAATGGACAGGCTCACGAGCGCGAAAACGACGAGAGGGGGAGGGGCCCGAGCAAGAAGACGCTCTGGGCGCGGCCATTGCACGCCAAAACGGTGGTCACCGCATGCACTGGTGCACACAGTGCCACAAGTGATGCCAAAGTATGTCTTGTCTGGGGGTTAGTCCCTCATGGGTAAGTTGTAACTACGGTGGTAACTAAGTGAAAACGTCTCTGGTTAAATAGTTAGTGAGCTCTGAAGTTTACTGCAGTAAACTTTACCAGCTCAATGTGATCAACAGGGAGTTACTTGAAGCCAAAGAAGTTGTCTGGGGTGTTTAGGCTAGGAAGGACTACAGTCCTGGGGAGTTTTAGGGGAAATGGACCAAGCTTTAATATAGTTGCTTCACAACTGTATTTTTGGTCCAGAAATGAAGATCATGATGGCGCACTCACATGGAGTGTCCACCTGAGCTCAAATTGGGCAAAGCTTAGTAATTTGGTCATATGATGATGCTGTAAAAAGCTCATGCCAAATGGACAAACCAAAATGGCACTTGCTTCACAAACACCTCTACTGACTAGAAACTTGGAATAATTATGGTGGTCAAATGGATCAATGAAATTATGCCAAATTGGGTGGCGAGATGTTTTATGGGTATAAGAATGATCTGGTAATTTATCAGGATTTTTTAAGCAACATAAAATATACTTGCTTCACAACCTGAAAATATTGCCAGAAACAAAGATTTGCTCCTGTGCTCACATAGATGATTGGATGGGGCTGCAAATGGGTGTAAGGGGTTAATATGAGCACATTAAGGATTGTGCAAAAGTTCAACTCATTCGGATACTCCTAGATAGTACTTCCTTCACAAAGCCTTCTGTCAGACAGAAACTTTGAAAATTCACTGAGGAAGATTGGCTAGGCAAATAAGTTTGAACTTGTGCATGGGGCAATTATTTGGACATATAAACATTCCCAAAAAGGTTGGGAGTCAATAGGAGAAATATAAATGACACTCCCTTCACAAAGTGCCATTCAGGGCAGAATAGAAAAATGAATATTGGGGAATTATTTTTGAACATGGAAATGAAAAGTTTTGCCATATTTGATCAAGATATGACCCAAAAAATTTATTAGAATTATTTGGGAATTTTTTGGAGTGAGGGAAATATAGGTTGCTTCACAACCTAGGGCAATTTGAGTTATTCCTTTAATAGAAAAGGAATATTCCCAATAAAAAGAATATTGGGATTTGGGCTAGGATGAAAATGACAGGGTCTAGGGAAAGATTTGGGAATGACAAGCCACTCTGGAAGCAAAGAAGAGGGCATCTTCTTCAGTTTCCAGACCACAAAGCCATGGAAAAAGAAAACTCAGGCAAAAACCTCGGAAAAACAAAAGAAAAAGAAAGGGCCAAAAATCAGGCTGTCACACGACAAGTCTCTTTACTCCTTTCGTAATACATTATCTTGCAACTAACTCATTAATCACTTTGCTTCAAGGCTTCTTATGATGTGTATTACCGAGAGGGCCCAGAGATACCTCTCCAATACTCGGAGTGACAAATCCTAATCTCGATCTATGCCAACCCAACAAACACCTTCGGAGATACCCGTAGAGCATCTTTATAATCACCCAGTTACATTGTGATGTTTGATAGCACACAAGGTATTCCACCGGTATCCGGGAGTTACATAATCTCATAGTCGAAGGAATATGTATTTGACATGAAGAAAGCAATAGCAATAAAACTAAACAATCAATATGCAGCTAACAGATGAGTCATTTCCATCACATCATTCTCCTAATGATGCGAACCAGTTCATCAAATGACAACACATGTCTATGGTTAGGAAACTTAACCATCTTTGATTAACGAGCTAGTTTAGTAGAGGCTTACTAGGGACACGGTGTTTTGTCTATGTATCCACACATGTATCAAGTTTCCGGTTAATATAATTCTAGCATGAATAATAAACATTTATCATGATATAGGGAAATATAAAATAACAACTTTATTATTGCCTCTAGGGCATATTTCGTTCATTCATCACAAAGACGATCCTTGCATTCCCAAGTGACTTCATCTTCAGAATGATTTGACCACTGAACTTTAAGAAATTTTATAGTACTCTGACGGGTGCGATGTTCAGCTTGATCGAGAACGCGGATTGGATGCTCTCTGATGTGAGATGAGCTTTATAAGCCACATGGTTGTTGCAATAAGACTTGCGTCTCAGGGCATCGGCCATGACATTAGCCTTGCGAGGGATATAAGAAATACCAAAGTCATAGTTTGTGATTATTTCCATACATCGCTACTGATGGAGATCTAGATCTAGCTGAGTAACAGTTACTTCAGACTTTGATGATGGGGGAAGATCTCACAATGATTACCAAGAAGGAAATGTCACCACAACTTCAGTGCAAATTTAACTGCAGCAAGTTCAAGGCCATGGACTGGGTAGTTCTTTTGGAAAGACATCTTGAAATTCACAAACGACTGGAGCGTTTTCAATTCTCACAAAAGGAGAATCATTACACGCATTCCTGGAATAAATCCATGCTTCGGCGTTTCAAACAAGATGATCGTGGTAGCTTACTATCTCACTCGAAGGATGTAGTAGATGGACGTTTTTTTTGTGGCACAAATGATTGAAGCGGTATGTGTTTTCAACCATTCCATACCCAGAATGAGGTCAATATTGGATGACTTCAAAACAATGGGGGGAAACATGGAATTCCAGCCCTTCAAGTTCAACAGGCATGTTAGGACTAACCATTGTGGTTCAACATTGGCCCGCAGAACGCAACTTGGAATTCTGGCCAAGTGATGGCGGTTCCAACAGGTAAGGAATGCATGTGGTTGTCCCACCATTGAGCAGCGGGACCTTTCGGGTGATAAGTCGCAAAGGCGACATAGTTGGCAGGGGTTACAACAGCAGACTCCAACTCGAAAGTGATGTTACAGAGCTAGTCATCAGCATCAAGGGGCTGAGTTGAGCTACGATAGATGACAGGGTTGAGACACGCAAAGTCTTGTAGAGTCACTGGGGCTGGTTGCTGATTCATATTGGGATGCGGGAACTAGCCATGACTCCTTCCATGAACTCGCGATTCAGCTCAACTGCTGTATCGTTCCGGCCATGTATTCGGGCGGCCATGACCAGCGGGTCTTACCATCCTGCTTAATGAAACATGGGTAGTTTAGCAAGGGGTGGAGCAAGTGTATGGAGTCACTCATGAGGTACTCATAACAATGAGCAAGGGCGCAGTATGTACAAAGCAGTAGTCATTAAAGACATACCGGTACATATACGGAACCAATTATACGCTGTTCATAAGATTTCGGACAAGAGAAACATCCTAGACATACTAGGTGGCACACATGCACGTGACGGAGGGCTACAATAGTGGGACATAGCAAAGGCTACATCAACGTCAGAGAAAACCACTAGAGTGAGGAATTTGCAAGGGACCACGCAGGGTGCCCTCGACAAGAGGATCCTGCGGTCAATGAAATTATGAAGCAGAACTTGGCGCTCAATTCAAAAAAGGCGTAATAAAAATCTCTGGGTGGATGTGATCACGAGATCCTAATGTTAGATTTAGCAAGATCATTTAACCCGAATAGAAGATATATCAGAGTCCGAGAGTATAGACAAGGAATAAAAGATCCTAATACCATCCATTGGCGACGTGGGCCCCGTAAGCCACACAACCATGTTAGAAAATAGTTTTTCAAAGACTAGACTCAACTTCGGCCAAGAAGTTGGAAAGGGGGTTCCTACAGGCAGTCGGCTCTGATACCAACTTATGACGCCCTCGATTCAATGGTACACTAATCATACATGTAAATATGTACGATCAAGATCAAGTACTCAGGGGAAGATATCACAGCACAACTCTAGACACAAATAAAATAATACAAGCTTTATATTACAAGCCAAGGGCCTCGAGGGCTCGAATACACAAGAGTCAGAGGAAGCAACAATATCTGAATGCAGACATAAGTTAAACAAGACTGCCTTAAGAAGGCTAGCACAAAAGCAACACGATGATCGAAAAGCCAAGGCCTCTTGCCTGGGACCTCCTAACTACTCCTAGTCGTCGGCAGTCTCCACGTAGTAGTAGGCACCCTCGGGGTAGTAGTAGTAGTCGACGGGGGTGACATCTGGCTCATGGGACCCGCCATCTGATCGGAGCAACCGGTATAGGGGAAAAAGAGGTAGCAAAGCAACCATGAGTACTCATACAAAGTACCCACAAGACTTACATCAGAACTACACTAAGTATGCATCAGTATCAAAGGAATGGGCTGTATCTGTGGACTGAACTACAGAATGCCAGAGGAGAAGGGAAAGCCTAGCATATCGAAGACTAGCATCTTCAAGCATCTTGTAGCATTTAGAAGAGTACAGAATAGCATTTCATAATTAACAAGCATGTTGTAGCATTAACACCAGAGATCCTTCCTCAACTCCCTGCGAGAAAGCAATCCCGGAGCCAACATATCCATCTCATGTCTCAAGTATCCATTTATAGTTGTAATAGGTCAGGATACAACTCCGAGCGCCATTACCATGGACACGGCTATTCGAATAGATAAACTTACCTGCAGGGGTGCACCACATTACCCAACATGCTTGATTACTCTGGCCGGACACACTTTCCTGGGTCATGCCCGGCCTCAGAAGATCAACACGTTGTAGTCCTACCTAGGCTCCGTAGAGAGGTCCCTGTCGGTCTACATCCTAAGCGCTCCGGGGTCTTGGGCCCATTGCCCTTTGCACTCCGGGTCGTTATGCGATGAGCCGGGACGAGTACCACCTCAACCTGGATGGAACTGGCCTGACAGGCCCACAATGCTGAACTGGACGTCTGACAGAGCTTTCGGAAGAAACGTACGACGCTGAGTGCCCATAACTGTTCCCGCGTGGCGGTTAGTGTGTATAGGCCAATGGCCAACTCAGATCAAATACCCAAACCCTTAGTGTATTGGGAGCCCGCGGAGGTGAGTAGAGACTCACGATCATGTGACCCGCCACCCCGTCTCGAGGAATACAGCAAGGGCCAGGCCCAACCCTCTCACTAGGGCGGTCTACCTGCCCGGTCGTGCCTCGTCTTTATCTCGCGGGTACCCTCCAGGTCAACCCGACTAACCAGAGACTATTGGGAACTCAGGCCCACCTCTACCGGCTGGTACCGCCAGTCCCTTCAGTCCCGCATAACAGTAACGCTTGCTGGTACCCCCACGGTCAGCCCGACTTCACATATCTCGTGGGTACCCCTCGGGGCCGACCCGACTTTAACCTGGGCCAGAAGTAAAACCAAGGTAATTGTGTCTCCATAACATCAAGGGGGAATCCGAGGAATCACCCTCGATGGAATCCACTTGATGTAATCGTCAAGGTGAACATATGTGGAATCACCCTCGAGGTTCACACTTGAGGTGTTGCACGTCAGAGTTGTATCGGGAGTGGTGAAGGAGGAATCACCCTCGACAGACCACGACCGATTAGCTACACTATAGAGTTATCATCAAGAGTGCAGTACGAGGTATCACCCTTGGCACTCGATAGTAGCCCTGCAGAGTCGTACAACTAAGGGGGGGAGGGTGATGTGATGTGTCGGGCTCTATACGTCGATCATGTTAATCGAGTCATCGGTGATGAAGCAGGGGCGACAGGGACAAGATGAGAGGCCACTGATGGATCACTAACCAACCTATACTAAGAAGTTTAGGATAATCAGGTAAGGTACAACATCAGGTTACAAAAGCAGGCTATGCGTCATATATAGGAACAATTAATTACAGTAGCAAAATCTAATGCAAGCATGAGAGAGAATGAAATGGGCGATATCAGAATGATCAAGGGGGCTTTGCTTGCCTGGAAGCTTTGCTGAAAGGTAAGAAGGGTTGTTGGCGACATAGTGGATCACAGGGCAGCGTCGGTCTCTTGGTCTACCAGAGAGAAGAGGGGGAAGAAACAGTCAGTATAAAGCAAACAGATGCATGACATGACAACATGCAAAGCTAGGGGTGTTCTAACGCGGTATTACGTGATTCCGGCGAAGGGGGGAACATCCAAAAATATTTTCCTAAAGTTTGGCATTTTCGGACAGATAAAACGGAGTGGCACGGTTACATGTTCGCTATGCTAGAGGCATGTGACAGACGAACGGAGGGTCCATTCGGATTCGTCATATTTTTCTGATCAATTTTCATATATAAAGTATTTCATCAAAGTTACAAATTATTTTATATTAATTTTCAAAGTTTTATACATTTTTAGATATTTATATTAACTATTAAATTCAAATTTAAAACATTAAATATTTTTATGCATAGACTGAGTCAGCCATAGTCAATGACACGTGGGGCCAGTCAAAGCCCAGTCAGCAGTCAACAGAGTTGACCACTGACCAGTCAAACTGACAGGTGAGGCACACCTCTCATACGCAACAGTTAATTAAGTTTAATTAATTGAAATGATTAGCTATCTGGACCGTAATATCAGTGACTGACTAAACTAACAGAGTAATTAATAGATTTAATTAGTAGTTTAATTAATTTATAAAAACGTTTTGAACTATGGGGCCCTCATGTCAGTGACCCAGAGGCGCTCAGTCAGCAGGGTTGATTGGGCCAACCCAGCCAACGGGACCCATTGGGCCCACTAGTCAGTGGCCCAGGGCATGCCACATGGGTGCCATGCCAGCGGACGAGACTTGCCTGCTCCCCGCTCGTGTGCCCATCCGTGCTCCCACGTACGTGGCTTGATTTGATTGGAACAAAATAAGGCCCGACCCCACCCCCTTAAAATCAGGGGGGGATAATTAGATTAGAAAGGAAAAAGAAAAAAGGACAACCGTAGGATGAAGTGGGAGCACGGATGGGAGCATGGGGGAGCAGGCAAGCCGGATCCCATGCCAGCGCCGGCTGCCGGAGTTGCCCCAGCGAGCCCGAACGCGACGGCGCTCGTCGGGAGGGGATCGGGCTACGAGGCATCGTTTGGCGCGCGGGGCGGCTCTTTCAAAAGAACGGAAGCCCCATCATTTGGTGGCGGTGGCGTGGCCGGAGGAGGCCAGGAACGACGGCGGTGGCAAACACGGGCGGTGGCGGCGCTCTGGTTCCGATCGAGAACACGGAGGGGGCGACCTAGGGGGACCAACGCGGGCACGGCGCGGCGCTGCGGACGCTCTCGAGCGCGCCCAAAGTAGCAGCGGGCGCCCAGGAGCACGCACGACACGCAGACGGAGGCAATGGCGGGCGGCGGAGCCCGGTAACATGGCGGGGCGGCTACGAGCAGGGGAAGGAGTAGGAGAGAGAGAGGAGGCGGCGCGGGGCTCATGGTGGGTGAAGGGGAGCGGTCGAGGGAGCCGGAGGGAGCTCGACGGTGACAAAGCGGCCGACGACGTCCTTGGCTATCCGAGGTTGAGGAAGGGGTCACCGGCATCGTTGTAGTGGACCCCGACTCGATCTGCTCCACGTAGACGGCTTGGACGAGGGTGGCGGTGCTCGGGGACAGGTCGGAGAGGCGCGAGGGAGGCGGTGGCCGCGGTGGGGCGAGTTGAACGGCCGATGACTGCGCTCGGGAGGTGGGGATTTGGAGAAGGGGGGAGAGAGGAGAGGGCAAGGGGGAGCGTGCGGGGGGTGACTAGAGTAGGGGGAAAACCGAGGGAACATGGGGCTTATCCCCTCGCCGGCGACGTGGAGGCGTGGGGGAGGGGGGGCGAGCGGGTGCGACGGCAACCGCGGGCGCGAGTCGGTCGAACAAGAGAAGGGGGAAGACGACAGGGGAAGGGGTGCAGGCTGGGCTGCTGGGCCGGCAAGGCCCAGGGGTAGTGGGGTGGGGTTTCTCTCCTTTTTTTCCTTTTCTTTTAAAACCTTATAGTTTTCTATTTAGTTTTATTTTTGTTTTATAAAATATACTAATAGCACCTAAATTAGTATTACTAGCTATACTACTGCCACATTAACTTCGACTCCTAAATAAAATTGTTTAGCATTTTTATAATTGAAATAGCATTTAAACAATTATTTTAACGATTGCTTTAATTAGTTTAGGGCATTTAAACATTCTGCTAAAATGTTGGTTCACCACCATAATTAGTTATGAAATATTTTCAACATTATGAGCATTTTAGTTTCGACAATTTGAAAACTTTAATTATTTGACTCTGAACTCGAACCGGATTGAATCAAAGGGGATTTAGCAACTGTAAAAGTGATGACATGGCATCATTAGCAGGGGATTACTATAGCTTAATTATCTGGGCGTTATAGCGAGCCAAGATCTGGAAGAAAGTGTAGATGCGGGCCGCTGAGACCGAAGTAGGGACGCTGACGGGCCTAGGGAGCTAGAAGGGGGCGCAACTCCTGGAGCGTGCCGGAGACAAAGATGCACTAGGATGGATGGCCAACCAAGGGACCGCGGGGGTGGTGGAGGTGCAGATATGCCAAGGAGCCAATGAGCCAAGGGGGTCGGAAAGAGCGCAGCTCCCGTGCCTCGCCGATTGCGAAGCCGCGCCGGCCGGCCATTGACACATGTCCATGGCCGTTGGGCCAAAGCCGTCCCTACGGGGGGAGGGGGGTTGGCGGTGGAGGTGGTGTCAGAGTGGTCTCACGCGGAGCCAAATACACAACCTGCGAGCTACAGGAGGCAGTCGCCGTTGGGCACAACCTCAACCAGCAGCCTCCATGGTTGCCTCCCGAAGAGGCAGACCTGATGCTCGAGTAGAGGGGTGGAGGGTGGGGGCCGGGAGGGGCTGTAGCTGCAGCTAACAGGGCCCAACCGACCGACATGGCCGGCCGGCCGGAGCACCGCAGCTAGCCGAAGAAGACGCCCAAATCGCGTCAGTGCGGACAGGAAGCCACCGGGGGGACTGCGGCCGGGGCAGACCACATGCGCCACCAGCCATCAGAGGGATCCAGGGGAGGCCGTTGTCGCAGCCGGTGGAGGCCACCGCCGCGGACAACCCAAATCTGGAGCGGGAGGAGGGGGTGGGGGCGGAGGATGGGATAAGGAAGGACGACCCTGCCGCCGCCATCCTAGGGCACGACACGGCTTCACCGATCGGTCCTCCGGCGGCGGTGACGCGGGGGCGGAGGGTGGGTGCCGGGTCGCCAGCGGCTAGGTTTCCCCCAAGTCATCCGACTCGGGTGACATGGGGGTCAAGGGAGCTCGGGCTATTTCCAGAAGCTTACCAACAAGAGAGTTTGTGACTCCATTACTAGTGCAAGATGTTGAAGTTGGTTGCACAAGTTCTTGCCATAAATGAATATGAGTGAAGTTTGTTGGCGGAGTCACCCTCAAGAACTCTCTAGTTCTTCTTCTTTGGGACCCACATCAACTTGATGGGAATCCTTGGAGTTGTAGTAGCACTTGATGAAGTAGAATTTGATGAAGTCTTGGGACCCATTTGACCAAAGCTTGAGGTGGTTCTTCAAATGAGTCAATCTCTTGTTGAAGCTCGCCCTTGCCTTTTTGTTTGTGGTGTTGTGGAGGAAGATCATCTTGAGCTTGTGTTCCCTCAAAAGAAGTGGGGTCATACTTCTCTTGTTGAGGAACAAACTTCGTCTTGGGATATTGATCTTCTTCCCACCCGACTCCATTGGCATCGAACTTTCGTTCAAAACCAATACCTTGGTTCTTCTGGTGCCTTCCTTGCTTGCACACAATTTCCTCAAATTGCTTACTTCCGGAAAGACTCTTGTAGACACCCTTTTCTACAATCCCTTTCAACAAATTGTTTTATTTCTCAAGTGTAACTTGGCTAAGAGAATCATTAGTGGAATCAATAAAACTACTAGAAGCAACAATATTGGATTTAGTATTGTTATTGTTACTACTAGAGGTAGAACATTTCTTACTCTTGTTACTAGTTTGAGTAAATTTAACTTGTGGCATAAAATTAGACAAGAGAAGACGTTTGGCAATGTAAGAAGATATCTTCTTTCGAAGATCATCATTGGTTGCTTTTAGAAGCTCATGGTCTTGCTCTAAATTTAGCTTCTCGAAGCGTAGCTTCTCATGAGTCCTTATAAGCTCTCTATGATCTTCTTGAGTTGTTTCATGAGCTAACTTAAGAGTGTTTAGTTCTTTATTTAGACTCTCAATGTACTTGTTAGCATTGTTATTCGTTTCATCTTGACTATCATGATTACTAGCAAGTTCATTGTAGCTCACATCACTAGTTTTATCAACAAGCAAATCATACTCATCACTATTGAAATCAAGATACTCAGGGTGTGATACCTTGTGGCCTTTAGCCATGAAGCATCTTCCAATTACTTCATTTGGTGAATCAAATATGTCATGGGAGTTGGAGGATACGAGAGCAAGTCCGGCACCACCTTCATCTTGACTATAGTCGGAGTCGGAGTGATAACTTCTCTCGGAGTGGTTGTCGGAGTCGGAGCCGAAAACCCATTCACCAACATGAGTTTGATGTCTTCTTGTAGAGTAGCTCTTGATTGACGTGTCCTTCCTTTCAGAATCCTTGTTCCTTCGAGAAGGTCTTCGTTCATAGCAATCATCTCTACTGCTCTCTCTATGAGGTGATTCATCTCTTCTACCTTTTCTTCTACGTGAGTCATCTATTTTCTTGTGAGGTGCCGTGCACTCATTGGAGTAGTGTCCAGGTCTTCCACAATTGTAGCAATTATAGTCATGACTTGATGATCTTTGCTCATAGTGTCTTGAGTTGGAGCTTCTCTCTTTGCTTCTATTCTTGTAGAATTTGTTGAATTTCTTCACCACTAGTCTTATCTCCTCATTGGATACTAGCTTGTCACTTGATGTTGTAGGATCATCACTTGAAGCTTTGTATGCACCACTTGACTTGTTGTGGAGCTCCTCCTTATCCTTGAGTGACATCTCATGAGCAACAATCCTACCAATGACTTCCGTGGGCTTGAGATTTTTGTAATTGGACATCATTTGGATCAATGTGCACACGGTATCATATTTTCCATTCAAGGCTCTAAGGATCTTCTTTATGATGAATTTGCCAGTCATCTCTTCACTTCCTAAGCCGACAATCTCATTTGTGATGACATCAAGCCTAGAGAATATTTCTTCAACTCCTTCACCATCCTTTATTTTGAACTTGTCAAGTTGAGTTTGAAGCACATCTACTTGGATTCCTTGACAGACTCGGTACCTTCGTGCACATCAACCAAAGTATCCCAAATTTCCTTTGCATTCTCGAGGCGGGGTGAGAAGATCCACCATGTTCATATAACCATGCTTCACGGTCCCAACACTATGACGCGACCACGAGGTTATTGGGCCGGCCCAGTAACATCTCCTTGCAGGAAACCCTGTGCTAGGAGTCTACGAGCGCGACGACTATATCTTGCACTCAGCGAGATGGTTGGATGTCTGACTGAAGCGTCTACAATAATCAAGCCAGCCTATCCGCGCGAAAAAGAGAAGGAGAAGGGGAGAACGCAGGGATCGATCCAGGGAGATGGTCGGCGCTGCTAATCACTCCATCCACGCCCCGGTTGTGGTAAGTAGTAGGGGCACGACTTACTTGAGGCGATTCGAGACGGTTTTCTCCGTGTTTTTTTTCTTTTCTTTTTCTTCTCTGTTTTTCCATTCTTTTTGCATTCGTTTCTTTGGTTTTATTTTCACTTTCTCTTTTCTTTGTTTTTTATTCTTTTTTTTGGTTTTTTATTTTTTCAGTTTTCTTTGTTTCTTTTGGTTTTTCTTTCTACATTTTTTGTATATGTCAACAACATTTTTCTAATACCTGTTTTACATTTTTTCAATATAAATTTAACATTTTTTTAATACATGCTCAACAATTTTTCCATACACTTTTTTTACATTTTTCAAATGCTTGATTGATTTTTTTAAAATACAAGATTAATATTATTTTGAATACATGGTAAACATTTTTCCTATACACACTTTTAAACATTTTCAAATGCTTGATTAATATTTTTCAAATACAAGATTAACATTTTCTAATAAATGGCCAACATTTTTTCTATGCACATTTTTAAAATGCTTGATTAACATTTTTTGAACACATGGTCAACATTTTTTCTAATTACATTTGACTTTTCGAATACTAGATTAACATTTTTCAAATACTTCTTCAACATTTTTTTCAAATGCTTGATTAATATTTTTATATACGTTGATCAATTTTTCCACCATTTTTTTAATACATGGACCAAAATTACAACAGGGCACTATAATTTCATCCGAGTTAATTGCACGTTGGTACCACACTTGCTTACCTACTCACGAATCAGTACCACTACTCGTGCATGTCGCAGTTCAGTACCAACTCAGGGCCTAAGTGATGCAAAACAGTCTGAGCTGCGTATAAATGCGTATTGACGGTGTATCTGACCGCCGGGACCCGCTGTCAGGGGCTGATGTGGCATGCTCTTTTACAAATAAAACCCTTACCTTGTATTTAATCACGCACATATCCTCTGTTTGTCAAAAAAAGGTCTTGCCGCAAAAAATATTTGAAAAAAAGTGTTTGTGCATTTGAAAAAAAAGTTCAGAACATTTTTGGAAAAAGTTGAACGCGTATTTAAAAGTTGTAAATGTATTTTCTAAAATGTTCATCATGCATTATAAAATTTATTACGATAACACAATAAATTTTAGTACATGTTATCATTTTTTCGAGTAACTCTGCATTAAAAAATACAACAAATATACGCAGTAACTCTGAGTTGGGCATATAATTTTTTTAACAGTGTATTTGAAAATTAGAATGAGGATGCATAATAATTGTGCATGCATGTGGTCCTGAGTGAAGACACATATTCTTACATTCTTTTTTTAATCCACATAAATTTTAGAAAAAAGTTCATGCTTGGCACTAAATAATACTAACCCACATAAAATATTGCCGTGCGTGGGTTCTAGTGTGGTGCTTGTCACTAAATAGTACTAACATATAATTACAAAAAAAGCTGATAAGAATTATCCTTTTTTAGGAATATATGTGTGTGGTCCTGGGCCGCGGTTGGGCCGTCCTGCAGCCCATGCGAAGCTGCATCTTCTAGCTCGATCGGAATATCGGATCTGGGATTCGTGGACGAACCACACGGGCAGCGGGGTTTGACTCCAGTGGCTGTTCCTGTTTGGCCACCGGCGACCACGCCGCCCTCAGCCCTCGTCACCCACACCGCCACCATCACCCACCTGTGCAACCCCACCAGCGTCGCCGACCACCACCGCCCCGGCGAGCCAGCGAACAGGAGAGGAAATGAAGGGGATGGGAGAGGGGCACCGTGCTCTGGCGAGCCAGCCGCTGCTCCGACGAGCCAGCGGCTGGGCTCCGGCGCCCGGCAACGGGGCTCCGGCGAGCAAGCCCGGCAAGGTAGAGGCGGTGGGGCACAGGTGAGGCGGCTGGGAGTGATTTAATTAAAAACAAAGGTGTTTTCTACAAAAAATATGCCAAGTTGGCTTCTGGCACGCGGGTCCCAGCGGTCAGATACGCCGTCAATACGTCTTTATACGCAGCTTAGACCGTTTTGCATCACTTAGGCCCTGAGTTGGTACTGAACAGCGACATGCACGAGTAATGGTACTGATTCGTGAGTAGGTGAGCAAGTGTGGTACCAACGTGCAATTAACTCATTTCATCCATGGTTCACCTAGGTCCCAACTAGCTTTTGCCCTGCTCTTTCCACCGTGGTGATTGCATCTAGCAGAGCCCTCGGCCTATGATGACTGCATTTAGCACATGGCCATGCGGCTTCCCTCACGATCCATCCATTTTACCATTGGCTTCCTCGTTTCAGATTGATTGTGGGGGGATATCTATTTTTCGTGACCGTTCTCATAAAACAGTCTCTCTCTCTCTCTGTCTCTGAAAGAGATCGATAAAAGGACGAGCAGCCAATTTCATGGATGGCTTCGTCGGAAGAAATAGTTCACGTCAGTTTGGATAGAAGAAGAGTAGGTTGGTAGCTAGCGGGGTTTCCGTAGTCAGCGGTCAGCGTGGGTGTGAAAGAAAGAAAGAAAGAAAGAAAGAAAGAAAGAAGAGCAGCACAGGAGTAGCAAAGACTTGACTGATAGTGACATGCCTTAATCTGTAGACGCGTGCGTTTGACAATTCAAAAGTTGAGAGAAATGGTTTGATGATATTTTCCCGGTTTCCCCATCTCTCTCTGCTCCTTTTCTGCTACAGTACAGTGTTTCAACGGGAGAAGAAGAAAAACTAGTCTCTGCATGTCCCTATCGCGCATCAAGACGGCAACTGGTTCATTGATTGTACATAGATAGAATTGTTACTATACTATACACTGCATGACATATTGTTAAGCGGCAGGACAGTTTGCATAATGCATGTGCTAAACAAACTAAGATGCATGTGGATGAAGGCCAGCAGTCTGCGGATTGCGCGGCTTAGCTAAAGTAAGCAAGGCTTTTGTCTGCAGATTAAGTAACTAACGAAGCTAAGTTAGCTCGGCCGGTGTCTGTTCCAACGGATTGCGGCGGCGTGTAAACAAGTGATACATAATCTATCTCTGTGTCTGTACGCCTAGTTTCTACGGCCATACGCATGCAGGTATGACTAAGGACCGATCGAGCAGCTTGGTTATTCTTCTTATCCATAGAGAATACAAGAGAGATAGCCGTTGCCTTTGCAAACACTACTTACAAAGTCAACGATCCATCCATATCCAGATGTATATGTTTCCTTCTCCCCATTTCACATCTGTAACGCAGTGGAACCCAGCCAATGCTTCACAGGCAGCACGTGCACCCGGAGAGTCTTCTCTTCCATCTCCATCATCAGAAGAAGAAAAAAACAAGTAATCGTGCTCCGTGATTCGTGCAGTTAATCATGCATACCATGTATCCAACTGGTTGTCAGGCATGTGCGCAAGCAGTAAACAACTGCGCGCGTAATTCTTCTTGTCAGCTAGGGCAGAGTTGCGTATGCACTTGTTTAATTTGGAAGTATCTTTGAACTGAACAAGACGAAGGAGCCGTTGGTTTTGTCAGGCTCGGCAGCTAGTTAGCGGCCGACTTGCATATCAACATCGAAAGATCCGAAATGAGGAAGCTTCCGTTTTTCTAATTATATTATATGTACCTCTGATGAAAGGAACAGCATGATGGATGGATCGATGGATATACTGACCATCCCAGGGATAAGAATTAGGATGGAGAGCACACGAGATACCCTTGAATCGTTGGATCAACTTTAGGGTCCGAATTCATGGCCGATGCGTGCAGTAAAGCACCCCAAAAGAGTCACGAGCGAACCGCCAATTTCGCGTGGAATATTCTCCCACGAAAATAAAGCTGCTCGCTGGGTTTTTCTCCCCGAAAAAACGAAAAGAAGACCTGCTCGCTGGTTAAAACAGTTAACCACCGGCGGCGGTCGTATCTGATGCCAGGGTTTGCTGAATATTCTATTTCCGCGTGGGAAACAATATGAATATGCATGATTTGTTTCAGATTGCAGTTCAGACGATTGTTTGGACTTGCATTAGATTAGATTAGATTATTATTCGACCCTCCATCGACCAGCACAACTCGCGCACTACTCCCTGGGGCGGACGGGAGACGAATGAGTGTGTGTGTGCATGTGATTGAATTTGAACCAACGGTGCTCGATTGAATCATATCGATCAAGTCAAAACCTAGCAACCAGCTTGACAGCCGCATGACGGCCGGCCAGCGGGATTAAGATAATGCCTCCAACTCAGCATTCATATTTGCAGCCATCTCCCATCTCTCTATCTAGTCCCAATTTTGACCACCACCTCAGCCGTTGACCCGCTTGAATGCTACTACTAGCTGCAACCATACACACAATGCAATCTACCTGTTAGAGCATCTCCAACAGCCGCGCTAAACTAGCGCCGCGCCGCAAAATAGGTCGTTTTAGCGCGCGCGCAACGCATCAGGGCGCTCCAGCGGGCGCGCAAAAACGGCGCGCGCGCTAAAACGGGTTGGACGCGCGGTCAAAAACACTTACCCGCGCGGCGTATTTCGAGCGCCCACTACAGCGTGCGGCACACTCGAGCGCTCGCGCCCGCTCTTCCTCTCGCGCTTCCACCCCCGACCGGCCGCGCCGCCGCCGCCGCCCGCGCACCCCGGCGACCGTCTCAGGCTTCCCCGGCCTATCCCCGCGCGCCCGCGCTTCCGCCCATCCCCTCCTAGTACCGCCGGCGCCCGCGCGCCTCCGTCGTCCGAGGAACAGCGCCTGAGCGCTCGCTGCCGCGCCGCGCCCGCAAGGTGTTTGACAAAACGCCTACAAGGTATGTATTGCTCAAGCTTCATGAATTTGGTGCATGTTTTGAATTGTAGTTTTTATAGTATAGTATTGAACATTGTAGATGAGTTCGTCGTATGATTCTTCCGAAGAAGAATTTGATATGGAAGAGGAGGAGGATCTTGCAATGATCGTAGCTATGCATATCAATAAAAAACCGAAGCACGGTGGTTCGGTTATGGGTCGGGAGAAAATTTGGAGAGATAGGATTGATGCCCATAACAGATTGATGAAGAACTATTTCGTGGAGAATCCCACATACCCGGAGTCGTATTTTCGTCGCCGGTTTAGGATGAGCACCGACTTGTTCAGGCGCATTGCAGAGAAACTAGCGAGCCATGACCGGTTTTTCCAGCAAAGGAGGAATGCCGCCGGAGAGCTCGGGCATAGCACTTTTCTGAAGGTGACAGCCGCTTTGCGTATGTTGGCATACGGTATCCCGGCTGATCTAGTTGATGATCATTTGGCTATGGGTGAGAGCCAAGCCATCATGTGTGTCAAGCGCTTTGCAGTAGGAATTGTGCAAGTGTTTGGCGAGGAGTATTTGAGATCTCCCACTGCTGAAGACGCCGCAAGGCTATTGGCGATGAACAAAGCGCGCGGCTTTCCTGGCATGCTTGGCTCAATAGATTGCATGCATTGGAGTTGAAAAAATTATCCAAAGGCATGGCATGGGCAATTCCACGGCCAAAAAAAGGGTTCCACTATAATCCTTGAAGCGGTGGCCGATCAGGAGACTTGGATTTGGCATGCATTTTTTGGAATGCCTGGATCTTTGAATGATATCAATGTTGTCAACCGGTCATCACTGATGAATAAGATTGCAAACGGTGAGTTGCCACCTGTGCAGTTTGTAGCAAATGGCCGTACGTACAACTATGGCTATTATCTAGCGGATGGCATCTATCCAAAGTGGCAAACCTTCGTGAAGCCGTTGAAAAAACCGGAAGGTAAGAAAAATCTTGATTTCCACAATGCTCAGGCGGCGGCTAGAAAAGATGTGGAGAGAGCATTTGGGATTTTGCAAGCCCAATTTACTATTGTGAGAGGACCGGCAAGATTTTGGGATCAAAAAATGCTTTGGTACATCATGCACGCTTGTGTGATCATGCATAACATGATCATCGAAAATGAGCGTGGCCAAGATTTAGACTACTCACAGTATGAGTTCTTGGGACATCCCGTGCGAGTGCAGCGGAGGGCTGAAAGGGTAGCCCGTTTTGTTGCCTCCTATCATGCCATTCGGCGTCCCGCAACGCACAAGGAACTTCAGAATGATCTAATTGAAGAGTGGTGGGCATGACATGGACGGTAAAGAGTATGATGATATCTGCACTCGACATTGTATTGTTCATGAACTATTTGTTGTGTTGTAATAATTTATTTTGAACTATTTGTTGTTGTACTGAACGATAAACTATTTGTTTGAGTTGTAATGATTTATTTTGAACTGTTTGTTATTGATTTTTATTTTGTCTGCTTGATCATTTTTGCTCATCTTCTTTGAAATGTACATGTGGTTTGTGCGGCGCGCGCTGTATTTTTGCGCCCTGCTGGAGCGGCGCGCGCGCTGCATTATAGCGCCGCTGCTGGAGCCAGCGCAGGCGGGCGCGCAAAACCAGCCGCAGCGCGCGCGCTAACAGGTTTTTGCGCGCGGCGCTTTAGCGCGGCTGTTGGAGATGCTCTTAGCTAGCTAGCTACCAGTATTACCCAAACAAAGTTCTATATAAGGGGCTTGAGCCTCCCTGCCCTCTCACCACATCCCATACCTCCTTCATCATCAGCTTTGAGCCAGCTTAATCATTCTAGTGCTCTGAGTTCTTACCGACCGACCAACCATGGCGGGCGGCGCCGTCGTGAACACGTCCGGCGGCAAGGACTACCCTGGCAGGCTCACCCTCTTCGTCTTCTTCACCTGCGTCGTCGCCGCCACCGGCGGCCTCATCTTTGGATATGACATCGGTATCTCAGGTCTGTACATGGATCACGCATGCACATCCTCTACTCTATTCGACAAGCAAAATTACTGACTGTTGAGTTCCTACGTACGTACGTACAGGGGGCGTTACGTCCATGAACCCTTTCCTGAAAAAGTTCTTCCCGGAGGTGTATGACAAGAAGCAGATGAAGGGCTCCGCCAGCCAGTACTGCAAGTACGACAACCAGCTGCTCCAGACCTTCACCTCCTCCCTCTACCTCGCGGCGCTCGTCTCCTCCTTCTTCGCCGCCACCGTCACACGTGTCGTGGGCCGTAAGTGGTCCATGTTCACCGGAGGGCTCACCTTTCTCATCGGCGCTGCGCTTAACGGGGCGGCGGAGAACATCGCCATGCTCATCGTCGGACGCATCCTCCTCGGTGTCGGCGTTGGCTTCGCCAATCAGGTAATCACTAGTACCTATAATACTCCGCTCCTTAGCTCCTTCATTTGTACTCTCTCCTATTATCTGTGGCTTATGTCCTCGATCGTTGTAACTAACGTCAAGGCAGCCCATGTGATGTACGCGTATATACTACTGTAGTACGTAGTACTCCAAGTTCAATCGCCGACGATACTCTTTTTTAGTTGGATCAATCGTCGGTACATAACCTAACTAGTATAGCTGCACTTGATTATTACTACAATAATGATTTTGTTGATAAACTACTCCACAAAGTAGCATATATACACAAATTTAGTAGACAGTAGCCAGTGGTAGGTGGCAAGATGAAATGAATTTAGAGCTACGTACTACAAGTACTACATGTCATCCTCATATCCATCCATGTCGAGCCATCTAATGAGACAAGAAAGAAATATGCATGTCCAAGGTATCCATCAAATACATCACCGGACGAGTTTTCAAAAGAGAGCGAGATTCTCTATAGGAAGTTACAACCACCGTGCATGTGCAAAGTCCAAGCCAGTAGGCTATCTTATTTAGCAAATAATAAAATTTAATTAATTAATTAGTAGTTGTAGGGCCCACCTTGATGCTCCCCAAAGTCCAAGCTGGGCGTAGGTGATGTTTACTTGCAAGATGTTGACGACCGCTTTGTTGTTTTGATTCATTAGATTACTTGCTTCCATGGCCAAAGCTGTATATGTACCAGCTGCTAATTTTGACTCTTTTTAGCTACTATCCTAAAAATATGTATATAATACACTAAAACTAGCATTTCTACTACTGCGTACGTATCCTGATTGATCTCGCGTAGATATTAAATCTTCTATTGAACTACGATGGGCTGTTGAAAGTATACTACTCCCTTCGTTCGGAATTACTTGTTGAAAAAATGAATGTATCTAATACATCTAGATACATCCATTTTTGTGACAAGTAATTCCGAACGGAGGGAGTAGTGTATAGTATTCATTTTAGCAGCTGGTTCAATTCATTGGGCCGGCCGGCTAGCTGTTGGTTGAGTGCAAGTCCATCCGAGGATTCACGTGCATGCAGCAAGCAAGCCTTCTTCACGGTCTGTCGTAAACACCTGTTGATGCATGTGAAACTGATTAAAAGTTCCTTGCATCTACTACTCTTCCAAAAGAAATATGCACAGTACGAAAAAAGTGCATCATGAACAAAGTAGGAACCACGGAAAGAGATTCGTGGATGTCCTTGTAGTACGATTTGTCACATAATTCATACAGTAGGATATAAAATTGCCAGTTCAGAGAAATGAGATACGCAAGTTGGAATTTTCCACGGGCCATTGCTTTATTTATTTAATCCTCCAAAGACTTTGACTCCGTTAGATCAACGGCATCGTTTTCAGAGCAATAGTCATGTGAGGAAGAAGCAAGGAACAAAGACGTACTGAAAGCAATGCAAACAAAACAGTGGGAAGAATACTAGCAAATACTCCTACTGTAGCAATTTAATTTATTCGGATAGTAGAAATGTATCTCAAACATGCATTCTAATTAAGCGTGTCGTGTTACCCCCTCCTTTCCGGTTTAAGGGCTTATCTCAAAATTTTAGTTTTTCATTTTATAAGGTTCAATTTGGTATTAGTTTGTGCATTCAAATTTGATAAAAGAAAGAAAAATAAATATGTGTTTGATCTGACATTAGATTGGACGTTTTTTGATGCATGCAGTCTGTGCCGGTGTACCTGTCGGAGATGGCGCCTGCGCGTCTCCGGGGCATGCTCAACATCGGGTTCCAGCTCATGATCACCATCGGCATCCTGGCGGCGGCGCTCATCAACTACGGCACCAACAAGATCAAGGCCGGGTACGGGTGGCGCATCAGCCTGGCCCTCGCGGCCGTCCCCGCGGGCATCATCACCCTCGGCTCCCTCTTCCTCCCCGACACCCCCAACTCCCTCATCGAGCGTGGCCACCCGGAGGCGGCGCGCCGCATGCTCAACCGCATCCGCGGCAGCGACGTGGACATCAGCGAGGAGTACGCGGACCTGGTGGTGGCGAGCGAGGAGTCCAAGCTGGTGCAGCACCCGTGGCGCAACATCCTGCAGCGCAAGTACCGGCCCCAGCTGACCATGGCGATCATGATCCCCTTCTTCCAGCAGCTGACGGGCATCAACGTCATCATGTTCTACGCGCCGGTGCTGTTCGAGACGCTGGGGTTCAAGGGCGACGCGTCGCTCATGTCGGCCGTCATCACGGGCCTGGTCAACGTGTTCGCGACGCTCGTGTCCGTGTTCACCGTCGACCGGCTGGGTCGCCGGAAGCTGTTCCTGCAGGGCGGCACGCAGATGCTGCTGAGCCAGCTGGTGGTGGGCACCCTGATCGCGGTCAAGTTCGGGACGAGCGGCGTGGGGGAGATGCCCAAGGGGTACGCGGCGGCGGTGGTGCTCTTCATCTGCCTCTATGTGGCCGGGTTCGCGTGGTCGTGGGGGCCCCTGGGGTGGCTGGTGCCCAGCGAGATCTTCCCGCTGGAGATCAGGCCGGCGGGGCAGAGCATCAACGTGTCGGTGAACATGCTCTTCACCTTCGTCATCGCGCAGGCGTTCCTCACCATGCTCTGCCACATGAAGTTCGGCCTCTTCTACTTCTTCGCCGGCTGGGTGGTGATCATGACCGTCTTCATCGCGCTCTTCCTGCCGGAGACCAAGAACGTGCCCATCGAGGAGATGGTGCTCGTCTGGAAGGGACACTGGTTCTGGCGCAGGTACATCGGAGACGCTGACGTCCACGTCGGCGCCAACAACGGCAAGGGCGCCGCCATCGCATAGATTCCTTCCTTTCCTAGCTCCGTCTCCCTCGTGTACATTAATTGCTTTTCTTCCTCTCTTCCTTGTTTGTCCTCGTAGATGCATGCTTAGGTCAAACCGTGTGTTTCTCTTCTGTATGTGCTTCAAGATACTTGCATTAATTAAGATGGTACCATCAATCATCATTGTTCTCATACTACGTACGTAGTAGAAGTAGTAGTACTTTCACTTGGAAAAAGAATCAAGGTTTTATTCCTCATGAGGAAATAATCAGCCGCCTCCGCGCCCGTCCAATGCGCCAGCGAGTCACCGTGTGATCTCCCTCTGCCTATGAATTTTTGTGGGACACGTCTAGGGAGCGGCTGCTCCCCAGCGGTGCAGAGTGGCCTATCATTTGAAATATTTTTATCCTCACGTGATTTTAAAAAGAAGGACGCCGATAAGTGCCACACGTGTGGGTGTTAGAAGATCTGTCAATATATTTTGTGTGATGTATAAAAAGAACAGCCCACACACAGTGGCGAAGCTTAGTGGAGATCAAGCTGGGCCATCGCCCCCCTGTCCAGGAGATTTTTTCATATTATTATTAGTAAATTGCCTATAGATTCACAGAAATCTAGCCTAAACCTGATGTTGGTTGCCCCCCAGTCCATTTGCCCCTCCTAAGATGTGTCCCAAGCTCCGCCACTGCCCACACATCTACGTGTGGGCAAAACAAGTAATGCCCACACACCTCTTTTTTCCCTCCCGATCCCTCTCATACGCGTGCGTGTGGGCGAAATAGATAACGCTCACACGCCCCATACGTCAGGCCTCGTACCTCGTGGTCCCGCACGCCCCGCGTGACAGTCACTGCGTGCCCACAGTTGCCATGGTCTAGACCCTCGTCCATGTTCGTTAACTGCAGTTGCCATGGTTGCTCAACTGCAGTTGCCATCTCATGTCAAAAGTTTCAGATGTCATTTTTGGGCAACTGCGGCTGTTGCCATGTATGGTCTGGTTTACTATAGTTGCCATGATTTGAAAACTTTAGGGATTTGCCACCTACTAACACTAGGCAGTTGTCATGTATGGTCTGATTTACTACAGTTGCCATGATTTGAAAACCTTAGGAGTTGCCA
The DNA here is from genome assembly GCF_002162155.2 of Triticum dicoccoides. NCBI lineage: Eukaryota > Viridiplantae > Streptophyta > Magnoliopsida > Poales > Poaceae > Triticum > Triticum dicoccoides. The sequence continues at coordinate 406,348,043 of NC_041383.1, forward strand.
CCTACTGACGCTAGGCAGTTGCCGTGTAGCGTTACAAAAAAACATGGCAAAACAACATGTTCGGGTAAAAAAGAGAGAGTTGCCATCTGCTTACAAGTACACTAGGGCAGTTGCCGTGTACCTGCAAAATACATGGCAACTGACATGTTCGGGTAAAAAAAAAGAGAGTTGCCACCTGCTTATAAAGCACACTAGGGCAGTTGCCATGTACACTGCAAAACACATGGCAAGTGGCAACTTGGGTGTGGGAGATGAGGCGGGCGTGTGGACGAGATGGCAAATGCCTACACACCAGCCCTTGTGCGTGAGTGGAAAGTGACGTGTGGGCGAACTGTTGAACGCCCACACAGCAGCCCCTCCTGTGTGGTGAAACGGCCGTGTGGGCGACCGGGTGAACGCCCACACACCAGCCCAGTCCTACGTGGCACTAAAAACATGTCAAGATTCGTGCTCTCACAAACGGACGCGGATCCACGCGTGTGAACGAGATGCAAACGCCCACACGTGTGGGCGTTAGTGTTTTCGAAAAAGAAAAGTATTATCTTTTATATGAACCAAAAATGCTAAAAAGGACATTGATAATTAATCATCCCGCGTGATCTCTTGTTGTATGATGGATGTTTGCATGCCTCCCGCTCACGATGTCTTAATAATTTTGAGTTTTCAAAATTTTAAAAAGTCATATCTTTCAAACCGCGTGTCGGAATTCAGATTCATTTTCACCGTTGTAACCCTCTTGACGTGCTATTTGAAACTGGATCCCGCATGGCTATGTTTCGACGAATTTTTTGTGTGCAACTAAGTCCCTCGTTTTGTGCAACTGCCTAGCAGTTGATGTGCAACTACCTGACATTGGATGTGCAACTTTTCGCCCACCCATGGAAGTGTAGTTTTCATTGATGGCACATCTACCCCCAAACTACCTCCTCCTAGTGAGATGTTCAAATTCGTGTTCTGCCCAGGCCAACTGCCTAGTAGTTCATGTGCAACTTTCTCCCCGCCCGTGATTGTGCTTTCACTGTTTGATGCATCAGCCAACTGTCTAGCAGTGGATGTGCAACTTCGAATACAGTCACTGCCAACTGTCTACCAGTGATGTGCAACTATCCCTCATACCTCATGGATGTGTAATTTCCTTACTAGCATTCGAAACCACCCGTCTAGTGGGATGTGCAACTTTAACGCCCCGTTTATGTGCAAGTTTTACTACTTTCATGAATATGTAACTTTTCACTACCCTCATGAATGTGGAATTTTCAATATCCAACTATCCATGCTTGTGAGATGTGCAACTTTATATGTTGCTTCGGCCAACTGCCTAGTAGACTTTGTGCAACTCCATTTGTTGCCCCTGCCAACTGAAACTACATATCCACAAGTAGGGAGGGGAAGGAGTTGCACATTTAGTAATAGGAAGTTGGCTCAAACAATAGACTAAGTTGCACATATCACTGGTAGGGAAGGTGGGGCAGGGTGTGTCAACTGTAAAAAAGCTACACATCCACGAGTAGGGACAAGGGTTGCACATCGACTACTACATAGTTGGTCGGGACAGTAGACTAGTTGCACATCAAGTTTTCATAGTTGCTAAGTTGTAATCTCATGTGAAGTTAGATCATGCAGCTTCAAAAACTGGTTTTGAAATAAATTGTATCATGTAGTATTAAAGTTGCACAATGCAGTACTGAAGTTGCACAATATAGCGCCAAAGTTGGCGTAAAAAAAATTCATCAGAAACATACCCATGCGGGATCTAGTTTCAAAGATCTCGCCGCGAAGAATCCAACGGTGAAGACGGATCTGAATTCCAACGCGCGGTTTGAAAGGTATGGCTTTTCAAAAATTCGGAAAAACGAAATAATTGCATATGAAGTTGTTTCTTTCAAAACGAACTAACAAGTGTGAACACATTTAATACTAATAACGGCATGCACTTGCAGACAAAAAAACAACTCATGCATGGCTGTGAATCTCGGCCGCTTGTTTCCTCCAAAAACTGTGCGTGCGCTTTAAAGAATTTAGGATTTTGTGGCACTGCTCACGCACCCACCGTGCATCACCTCTCTGTTGGGGAACGTAGTAATTTCAAAAAAATTCCTACGCACACGCAAGATCATGGTGATGCCTAGCAACGAGAGGGGAGAGTGTGTCCACGTACCCTCGTAGACCGAAAGCGGAAGCGTTAGCACAACGTGGTTGATGTAGTCGTACGTCTTCACGATCCGACCGATCAAGTACCGAACGCACGACACCTCCGAGTTCTGCACACGTTCAACTCGATGACGTCCCTCGAACTCCGATCCAGCCGAGTTTTGAGGGAGAGTTCCGTCAGCACGACAACATGGTGACGATTATGTTGTTCTACCGACGCAGGGCTTCGCCTAAGCACCGCTACGGTATTATCGAGGTCGAATATGGTGGAGGGGGCACTGCACACGGCTAAGAGATCAATGATCAATTGTTGTGTGTAGAGGTGCCCCCTGCCCCCGTATATAAAGGAGCAAGGGGGAGGCTGCCCAGCCTTGGGGCACACCAAGGAGGGGAGGAGTCCTCCTCCTAGTAGGAGTAGGACTCCCCTCTTTCCTAGTCCAACTAGGAAAAGGAAGGGGGAAGGAAGGAGAGGGAAAGGAGAAGGAAAGGGGGGGCGCCCCCCCTTCCCTAGTCCAATTCGGACCCCATATAGGGAGGGGGCGCAGTTGCCCCTTGTGGGCTACCTTCCCTCTTCCATATGGCCCATGTAGGCCCAATAGTCCCCCCGGGGTTTCCGATAACCCCCCGGCACTCCGATAAATACCCGAATCACTCAGAACCTTTCCGATGTCCGAATATAGTCGTCCAATATATCGATCTTTACGTCTCGACCATTTCGAGACTCCTCGTCATGTCCCCGATCTCACTCGGGACTCTGAACTACCTTCTCTACATCAAAACACATAAACTCATAATATAACCGTCATCGAACTTTAAGCGTGCAGACCCTACGAGTTTGAGAACTATGTAGACATGACCGAGACACGTCTCCGGTCAATAACCAATAGCGGAACCTGGATGCTCATATTGTCTCCCACATATTCTACGAAGATCTTTATTGGTCAAAGCGCATAACAACATACGTTGTTCCCTTTGTCATCGGTATGTTACTTGCCCGAGATTCGATCGTCGGTATCTTAATACCTAGTTCAATCTCGTTACCGGCAAGTCTCTTTACTTGTTCTGTAATACATCATCCTGCAACTAACTCATTAGTTAAAATGCTTGCTAGGCTTATAGTGATGTGCATTACCGAGTGGGCCCAGAGATACCTCTCCGACAATCGGAGTAACAAATCCTAATCTCGAAATACGCCAACCCAACAAGTACCTTCGGAGACACCTATAGAGCACCTTTACAATCACCCAGTTACATTGTGACGTTTGATAGCACACAAAGTGTTCTTCCAGTAAACGGGAGTTGCATAATCTCATAGTTATAGGAACATGTATAAGTCATGAAGAAAGCAATAACAACATACTAAATGACCAAGTGCTAAGCTAACAAAATGGGTCAAGTCAATTACATCATTCTCCTAATGATGTGATCCTGTTAATCAAAGGACAACTCATGTCTATGGTTAGGAAACTTAACCATCTTTGATTAACGAGCTAGTCAAGTAGAGGCATACTAGTGACAATATGTTTGTCTGTGTATTCACACATGTATTATGTTTCCGGTTAATACAATTCTAGCATGAATAATAAACATTTATCATGAAATAAGGAAATAAATAATAACTTTATTATTGCCTCTAGGGCATATTTCCTTCAGTCTCCCACTTGCACTAGAGTCAATAATCTAGTTCACATCGTCATGTGATTTAACACCAATATTCAGATCTGTATGTGATTAATACCCTTAGTTCACATCGCCATGTGATCAACACCCAAAGGGTTTACTAGAGTCAATAATCTAGTTCACATCGCTATGTGATTAACACCCAAAGAGTACTAAGGTATGATCATGTTTTTCTCGTGAGAGAAGTTTAGTCAATGGGTCTGTCACATTCAGAGTCGTATGTATTTTGCAAATATTCTATGTCTACAATGCTCTGCACGGAGCTACTCTAGCTAATTGCTCCCACTTTCAATATGTATCCAGATTGAGACTTAGAGTTATCTATATCAGTGTCAAAACTTGCATCGACGTAACCGTTTACGACGAACCTTTTATCACCTCCATAATCGAGAAACATATCCTTATTCCACAAAGGATAATTTTGACCAATGTCCAGTGATCTACTCCTAGATCACTATTGTACTCCCTTGCCAAACCAGGGCAGAGTATACAATAGGTTTGGTCCATAGTATGGCATACTATATAGAACCTATGACTGAGGCATAGGGAATGATTTTCATTCTCTTTCTATTTTGTGTCGTGGTCGGGATTTGAGTCTTACTCAATTTCACATCTTTGCAACACAGGTAAGAACTCTTTCTTTGACTGTTCCATTTTGAACTACTTCAAAATCTTGTCAAGGTATGTACTCATTGAAAATCTTATCAAGCGTCTTGATCTATTTCAATAGATCTTGATGCTCAATATGTAAGTAGCTTTACTGAGGTCTTTCCTTTAAAGAACTCCTTTAAAACACTTCTTTATGCTTTCCAAAAAAATTCTACATCATTTCTGATCAACAATATGCCACTCACATATACTTATCAGAAAGGTTGTAGTGCTCCCTCTCAGTTTATTGTAAATACAGGCTTCACTGCAAGTCCGTATAAAACTATATGCTTTGATTAACTTATCAAAGCGTATATTCCAACTCCAAGATGCTTGCACCAGTCCATAGATGGATCGCTAGAGCTTGCACATTTTGTTAGCACCTTTAGGATTGACAAAACCTTCTGGTTGCATCATATACAACTCTTCTTAAGAAAACCATTAAGGAATGCAGTTTTCACATCCATTTGCCAGATTTCATAAAATGTGGCAATCGCTAACATGATTCGGACAGACTTAAGCATCTCTACAGTTGAGAAAATCGCATTGTAGTCAACACCTTGAATTTGTCAAAAACCTTTTTGTGACAAGTCGAGCTTTGTAGATAGTAACACTACTATCAATGTCCATCTTCCTCTTGAAGATCCATTTATTTTCTTTGGCTTGGCGATCATCGGGTAAGTCCACCAAAGTCCACACTTTGTTCTTATACATGGATCCTATCTCAGATTTCATGGCCTCCAGCCATTTCGCGGAATCTGGGCTCATCATCGCTTCCTCATAGTTCGTAGGTTTATCATGGTCTAGTAACATGACTTCCAGAACAGGATTACCATACCACTCTGGTGCGGACCGTACTCTGGAAGACCTACGAGGTTCTGTAGTAACTTGATCTGAAGTTTCATGATCATCATCATTAGCTTCCTCACTAATTTGTGTAGAAATCACTGGAACTAATTTCTGTGATGAACTACTTTCCAATTCGGGAGAAGGTACAATTACCTTATCAAGCTCTACTTTCCTCACACTCACTTCTTTCGAGAGAAACTCCTTCTCTAGAAAGGATCTATTTTAGCAACAAATATCTTGCCTTCGGATCTATGATAGAAGGTGTACTCAATAGTTTCCTTTGGGTATTCTATGAAGACGCACTTCTCGAATTTGGGTTCGAGCTTATCAGGTTGGAAATTTTCACATAAGCATCGCATCCCCAAACATGAAGAAACGACAACATTGGTTTCTTGCCAACCCACAGTTCATAAGGCGTCGTCTCAACGGATTTTCATGGTGCCCTATTTGAAGTGAATGCAGCTGTCTCTAATGCATAACCCCAAAACGGTAGTGGTAAATAAGTAAGATACATCATAGATCGCACCATATCCAATAAAGTGCGGTTATGACGTTCGGACACACCATTATGCTGTGGTGTTCCATGTGACGTGAGCTGTGAAACTATTCCACATTGGTTTTAAATGAAGGCCAAACTCGTAAATGAAATATTTTCCTCTATGATCAGATTGTAAAAACTTTTATTTTCTTGTTATGATGATTCTCCACTTCACTCTGAAATTCTTTGAACTTTTTAAATGTTTCATACTTGTGCTTCATTAAGTAGATATACTCGTATCTGCTCAAATCATCTATGAAGGTCAGAAAATAACGATACCCGCCACGAGCATCAACACTCATTGGACCGCATACATCGGTATGTATTATTTCCAACAAGTCAGTAGCTCGCTCTGTTGTTTCGAAGAACGGAGTTTTAGTCATCTTGCCCAAAAGGCATGGTTCGCAAGCATCAATGATTCATAACCAAGTGATTCCAAAAGTCCATCTTTATGGAGTTTCTTCATGCGTTTTACACCGATATGACCCAAACAGCAGTGCCACAAATATGTTGCACTATCATTATTAACTTTGCATCTTTTGGCATCAATATTATGAATATGTGTATCACCATGATCAAGATTCAATAAACCATCAACATTGGGTGTATGACCATAGAAGGTTTTATTCATGTAAACAGAATAACAATTTATTATTTGTCTTAGATGAATAATCGTATCGCAATAAACATGATCTAATCATATTTATGCTCAACACAAACACCAAATAATATTTATTTAGGTTTAACACTAATCTCGAAAATACAGGGAGTGTGCGATGATGATCATATCAATCTTGGAACCACTTCTAACACACATCGTCACTTCACCCTCAACTAGTCTCTGTTTATTCTGTAACTCTTGTTTCGAGTTACTAATCTTAGCAACCAAACAAGTATCAAATACCCAGGGGCTACTATAAACACTAGTAAGGTACACATCAATAACCTGTATATCAAATATACCCTTGTTCACTTTGCCATCCTTCTTATCCACCAAATATTCAGGGCATTTCCGCTTCCAGTGACCATTTCCTTTGCAGTAGAAGCACTCAGTTTTAGGCTTTGGTTCAGCTTTGGGCTTCTTCACGGGAGTTACAACTTGCTTGCCATTCTACTTGAAGTTTCCCTTTCTTTTCCTTTGCCCTTTTCTTCAAACTAGTGGTCTTGTCAATCATCAACACTTGATGCTCTTTCTTGATTTTTACCTTCATCGATTTCAACATCACGAAGAGCTTGGGAATCGTTTTCGTCATCCCTTGCATACTATAGTTCATCACGAAGTTCTAGTAACTTGGTGATGGTGACTAGAGAACTCTGTCAGTCACTATATTATCTGGAAGATTAAGTCCCACTTGATTCAAGCAACTGTAGTACCCAGACAATCTGAGAACATGCTCACTAGTTGAGCAATTCTCCTCCATCTTTTAGCTATAGAATTTGTGGAGACTTCATATCTCTCAACTCGGGTATTTGCTTGAAATATTAACTTCAACTCCTGGAACATCTCATACGGTCCATGACGTTCAAAACGTCTTTGAAGTCCTGATTCTAAGCCGTTAAGCATGGTGCACTAAACTATCAAGTAGTCATCATATTGAGCTAGCCAAACGTTCATAACGTCTGCATCTGCTCCTGCAATAGGTCTGTCACCTAGCGGTGCATCAAGAACATAATTCTTCTATGCAGAAATGAGGATAAACCTCAGATCACGGACCTAGTCCACATCATTGCTACTATCATCTTTCAACTTAGTTTTCTCTAGGAACACATATAAAACATAGGGAAGCAACAACGCGAGCTATTGATCTACAACATAATTTGCAAAATACTATCAGGACTAAGTTCATGATAAATTAAAGCTCAATTAATCATATTACTTAAGAACTCCCACTTAGATAGACATCCATCTAATCATCTAAGTGATCACGTGATCCAAATCAACTAAACCATGTCCGATCATCACGTGAGATGGAGTAGTTTCCAATGGTGAACATCACTATGTTGATCATATCTACTATATGATTCATGCTCGACCTTTCGGTGTCAGTGTTCCGAGGCCATATCTGCATATGCTAGGCTCGTCAAGTTTAACCTGAGTATTCTGCGTGTGCAAAACTAGCTTGCACCCGTTGTAGATGGACATAGAGCTTATCACACCCGATCATCACGTGGTGTCTGGGCACGACGAACTTTGGCAACGGTGCATACTCAGGGAGAACACTTTTATCTTGAAATTTAGTGAGAGATCATCTTATAATGCTACCGTCAATCAAAGCAAGATAAGATGCATAAAAGATAAACATCACTTGCAATCAATATAAGTGATATGATATGGCCATCATCATCTGGTGCTTGTGATCTCCATCTCCGAAGCACCGTCATGATCACCATCATCACCGGCACGACACCTTGATCTCCATCATAGCATCGTTGTCGTCTCGCCAACTATTGCTTCTACGACTATCGCTACCGCTATGTGATAAAGTAAAGCAATTACAGGGCGATTGCATTGCATACAATAAAGTGACAACCATATTGCTCCTGCCAGTTGCCGATAACTCGGTTACAAAACATGATCATCTCATACAATAAAATATAGCATCATGCCTTGACCATATCACATCACAACATGCCCTGCAAAAACAAGTTAGACGTCCTCTACTTTGTTGTTGCAAGTTTTACGTGGCTGCTACGGGCTGAGCAAGAACCGTTCTTACCTACGCATCAAAACCACAACGATAGTTCGTCAAGTTAGTGCTATTTTAACCTTCTCAAGGACCAGGCGTAGCCACACTCGGTTCAACTAAAGTTGGAGAAACTGACACCCGCCAGCCACCTGTGTGCAAAGCACGTCGGTAGAACCAGTCTCACGTAAGCGTACGCGTAATGTCGGTCCGGGCCGCTTCATCCAACAATACTGCCAAACCAAAGTATGACATGCTGGTAAGCAGTATGACTTGTATCGCCCACAACTCACTTGTGTTCTACTCGTGCATATAACATCTACGCATAAAACCTGGCTCGGATGCCACTGTTGGGGAACGCAGTAATTTCAAAAAAAATTCCTACGCACACGCAAGATCATGGTGATGCATAGCACCGAGAGGGGAGAGTGTGTCCACGTACCCTCGTAGACCAAAAGCGGAAGCATTAGCACAACGCGGTTGATGTAGTTGTACGTTTTCACGATCCGACCGATCAAGTACCGAACGCACGACACCTCCGAGTTCTGCACACGTTCAACTCGATGACGTCCCTCAAACTCTGATCCAGCCGAGTTTGGAGGGAGAGTTCCGTCAGCATGACGACGTGGTGATGATGATGATGTTCTACCGACGCAGGGCTTCGCCTAAGCACCGCTACGGTATTATCAAGGTCGAATATGGTGGAGGGGGACACCGCATACGGCTAAGAGATCAATGATCAATTGTTGTGTCTACAGGTGCCCCCCTGCCCCCGTATATAAAGAGCAAGGGGGAGGCCGGCCAGCCTTGGGTTACACCAAGGAGGGGAGGAGTCCTCCTCCTAGTAGGAGTAGGACTCCCCTCTTTCCTAGTCCAACTAGGAAAAGGAAGGGGGAAGGAAGGAGAGGGAAAGGAGAAGGAAAGGGGGGGGCCTTCCCTAGTCCAATTCGGACCCCATATAGGGAGGGGGCGCAGCTGCCCCTTGTGGGCTGCCTTCCCTCTTCCATATGGCCCATGTAGGCCCAATAGTCCCCCCGGGGTTTCCGATAACCCCCCGGCACTCCGATAAATACCCGAATCACTCAGAACCTTTCCGATGTCCGAATATAGTCGTCCAATATATCGATCTTTACGTCTCGACCATTTCGAGACTCCTCGTCATGTCCCCGATCTCATTCGGGACTCTGAACTACCTTCTCTACATCAAAACACATAAACTCATAATATAACCGTCATTGAACTTTAAGCGTGCGGACCCTACGAGTTCGAGAACTATGTAGACATGACCGAGACACGTCTCCGGTCAATAACCAATAGCGGAACCTGGATGCTCATATTGTCTCCCACATATTCTACGAAGATCTTTATTGGTCAAAGCGCATAACAACATACGTTGTTCCCTTTGTCATCGGTATGTTACTTGCCCGAGATTCGATCGTCGGTATCTTAATACCTAGTTCAATCTCGTTACCGGCAAGTCTCTTTACTTGTTCTGTAATACATCATCCTGCAACTAACTCATTAGTTAAAATGCTTGCTAGGCTTATAGTGATGTGCATTACCGAGTGGGCCCAGAGATACCTCTCCGACAATCGGAGTAACAAATCCTAATCTCGAAATACGCCAACCCAACAAGTACCTTCGGAGACACCTATAGAGCACCTTTACAATCACCCAGTTACATTGTGACGTTTGATAGCACACAAAGTGTTCTTCCAGTAAACGGGAGTTGCATAATCACATAGTTATAGGAACATGTATAAGTCATGAAGAAAGCAATAGCAACATACTAAATGATCAAGTGCTAAGCTAACGAAATGGGTCAAGTCAATCACATCATTCTCCTAATGATGTGATCCCGTTAATCAAAGGACAACTCATGTCTATGGTTAGGAAACTTAACCATCTTTGATTAACGAGCTAGTCAAGTAGAGGCATACTAGTGACAATATGTTTGTCTATGTATTCACACATGTATTATGTTTCTGGTTAATACAATTCTAGCATGAATAATAAACATTTATCATTAAATAAGGAAATAAATAATAACTTTATTATTGCCTCTAGGGCATATTTCCTTCACTCTCGCCCCTCCGTTGCAGCATACCTCGTAGCATTCTATCCACGTACGACAATCATGGGCTCAGACGCCCTTCTACGTTGGGCTAGGGCTCGCAGCGCACAAAGAGCAGAATCAATCACGGAGCGCACGACCGGTTTTCCCAGGTTCGGGTCTCTGTGAAGCATAAAACTCTACTCCTACTTTGGTGGAATTATATGTGGAAATGCCCAAGTTACAAGACAGCGCAACCTTGCCGACAAGGAGCTCGGGAGAGCTAGTGCAAATGGGCAGGGTGTCGACCCTTATAAAGGTTGCCATGGGCCTCCTTTTATAGATGAAAGGGGCTACCATAGTGGCAAAATGGTAAATACAAAAGGCAGATAGTGGCTATAGTGCTATCATACCTAATTCTGACGGTATAAGACACGAACATTTAATGCTCCATTAGGTCTCACGCTGAGGAGGAATGCCGGCAAGGCAGCCTAACTCCACTTGTGCCGCTCGCCCAACTACCTCTTATTCTTTCGCCACGCCCCTTGGACGGGTGTCAATAAAGTTGCTATTCAACGGCGGGCCGCCACGTGTCCCGACAAGCTCTACCTAACCACCTGCCCGCTCAACACCCGTCGGCAAGCTCCTGACAGCTACTGAAGGAAATATGCCCTAGAGGCAATAATAAAGTTATTATTTATTTCCTTATAATCATGATAAATGTTTATTATTCATGCTAGAATTGTATTTACCGGAAACATAATACATGTGTGAATACATAGACAAATAAAGTGTCACTAGTATGCCTCTACTTGACTAGCTCGTTAATCAAAGATGGTTATGTTTCCTAACCATGAACAATGAGTTGTTATTTGATTAACGAGGTCACATCATTAATAGAATGATCTGATTGACATGACCCATTCCATTAGCTTAGCACCCGATCGTTTAGTATGTTGCTATTGCTTTCTTCATGACTTATACATGTTCCTATGACTATGAGATTATGCAACTCCCGTTTACCGGAGGAACACTTTGGGTACTACCAAATGTCACAACGTAACTGGGTGATTATAAAGGAGTACTACAGGTGTCTCCAATGGTCGATGTTGGGTTGGCGTATTTCGAGATTAGGATTTGTCACTCCGATTGTCGGAGAGGTATCTCTGGGCCCTCTCGGTAATACACATCACATAAGCCTTGCAAGCATTACAACTAATATGTTAGTTGTGAGATGATGTATTACGGAACGAGTAAAGAGACTTGCCGGTAACGAGATTGAACTAGGTATTGGATACCGACGATCGAATCTCGGGCAAGTAACATACCGATGACAAAGGGAACAACGTATGTTGTTATGCGGTCTGACCGATAAAGATCTTCGTAGAATATTTAGGAGCCAATATGGGCATCCAGGTCCCGCTATTAGTTATTGACCAGAGACGTGTCTCGGTCATGTCTACATTGTTCTCGAACCCGTAGGGTCCGCACGCTTAAGGTTACGATGACAGTTATATTATGAGTTTATGCATTTTGATGTACCGAAGGTTGTTCGGAGTCCCGGATGTGATCACGGACATGACGAGGAGTCTCGAAATGGTCGAGACGTAAAGATTGATATATTGGAAGCCTATATTTGGATATCGAAAGTGTTCCGGGTGAAATCGGGATTTTACCGGAATACCGAGAGGGTTACCGGAACCCCCCGGGAGCTATTTGGGCCATAGTGGGCCTTAGTGGAAAAGAGAAGGGGCTGCCCTAGATGGGCTGCGCGCCCCCCCCCCTTCCCCTAGTCCTATTAGGACTAGGAGAGGTGGCCGGCCCCCTCCTCCTCTTTTCCCCTCCGAGGAATCCTAGTTGGACTAGGATTGGAGGGGGAATCCTACTCCCAGAGGGAGTAGGACTCTCCTGCGCCTCCCCCCCTTGGCCGTCCAACCTCCCCTCCTCTCCTCCTTTATATACGGAGGCAGGGGCACCTCTAAACACACAAGTTGACACAAGTTGATCCACGTGATCTATTCCTTAGCCGTGTGCGGTGCCCCCTGCCACCATATTCCTCGATAATACTGTAGCGGAGTTTAGGCGAAGCCCTGCTGTTGTAGTTCATCAAGATCGTCACCACGCCGTCGTGCTGACGAAACTCTTCCCCGACACTTTGCTGGATCGGAGTCCGGGGATCGTCATCGAGCTGAACGTGTGCTCGAACTCGGAGGTGCCGTAGTTTCGGTGCTTGATCGGTTGGATCGAGAAGACGTACGACTACTTCCTCTACGTTGTGTCATCGCTTCCGCAGTCGGTCTGCGTTGGGTACGTAGACAATACTCTCCCCTCGTTGCTATGCATCACATGATCTTGCGTGTGCGTAGGAAATTTTTTGAAATTACTACAAAACCTTACAGTGGCATCCGAGCCTAGGTTATTGATGTTGATGTTATATGCACGAGTAGAACACAAGTGAGTTGTGGACGATACAAGTCATACTGCCTACCAGCATGTCATACTTTGGTTCAACGGTATTGTTGGACGAGACGACCCAGACCAACCTTACGCGTACGCTTACGCGAGACCGGTTCCCTCGACGTGCTTTGCATAGAGATGGCTTGCGGGCGACTGTCTCTCCAACTTTAGTTGAACCAAGTATGGCTACGCCCGGTCCTTGCGAAGGTTAAAACGGAGTCTATTTGACAAACTATCGTTGTGGTTTTGATGCGTATGTGAGATTGGTTCTTACTTAAGCCCGTAGCAGCCACGTAAAACATGCAACAACAAAGTAGAGGACGTCTAACTTGTTTTTGCAGGGCATGTTGTGATGTGATATGGTCAAGGCATGATGCTGAATTTTATTGTATGAGATGATCATGTTTTGTAACCAAGTTATCGGCAACTGGCAGGAGCCATATGGTTGTCGCTTTATTGTATGCAATGCAATCGCGATGTAATGCTTTACTTTATTACTAAACGGTAGTGATAGTCGTGAAAGCATAAGATTGGCAAGACGACAACGATGCTACGATGGAGGTCAAGGTGTCGCGCCGGTGACGATGGTGATCATGACGGTGCTTCGGAGATGGAGATCACAAGCACAAGATGATGATGGCCATATCATATCACTTATATTGATTGCATGTGATGTTTATCTTTTTATGCATCTTATATTGCTTTGATTGACGGTAGCATTATAAGATGATCTCTCACTAAATTATCAAGAAGTGTTCTCCCTGAGTATGCACCGTTGCCAAAGTTCGTCGTGCCCAGACACCACGTGATGATCGGGTGTGATAAGCTCTACGTCCATCTACAACGGGTGCAAGCCAGTTTTTGCACACGCAGAATACTCAGGTTAAACTTGACGAGCCTAGCATATGCATATATGGCCTCGGAACACGGAGACCGAAAGGTCGAGCGTGAATCATATAGTAGATATGATCAACATAAACGATGTTCACCATTGAAAACTATTCCATCTCACGTGATGATCGGTCATGGTTTAGTTGATTTGGATCACGTAATCACTTAGAAGATTAGAGGGATGTCTATCTAAGTGGGAGTTCTTAAGTAATATGATTAATTGAACTTAAATTTATCATGAACTTAGTACCTGATAGTATCTTGCTTGTTTATGTTGATTGTAGATAGATGGCTCGTGCTGTTGTTCCGTTGAATTTTAATGCGTTCCTTGAGAAAGCAAAGTTAAAAGATGATGGTAGCAATTACACGGACTGGGTCCGTAACTTGAGGATTATCCTCATTGCTGCACAGAAGAATTACGTCCTGGAAGCACCGCTGGGTGCCAGGCCTGCTGCTGGAGCAACGCCAGATGTTATGAATGTCTGGCAGAGCAAAGCTGATGACTACTCGATAGTTCAGTGTGCCATGCTTTACGGCTTAGAATCGGGACTTCAACGACGTTTTGAACGTCATGGAGCATATGAGATGTTCCAGGAGTTGAAGTTAATATTTCAAGCAAATGCCCGGATTGAGAGATATGAAGTCTCCAATAAGTTCTATAGCTGCAAGATGGAGGAGAACAGTTCTGTCAATGAGCATATACTCAAAATGTCTGGGTATAATAATCACTTGATTCAATTGGGAGTTAATCTTCCGGATGATTGCGTCATCGACAGAATTCTCCAATCACTGCCACCAAGCTACAAGAGCTTCATGATGAACTATAATATGCAAGGGATGAACAAGACTATTCCCGAGCTCTTCGCAATGCTGAAAGCTGCGGAGGTAGAAATCAAGAAGGAGCATCAAGTGTTGATGGTTAACAAAACCACTAGTTTCAAGAAAAAGGGAAAAGGGAAGAAGAAGGGGAACTTCAAGAAGAACGGCAAGCAAGTTGCTGCTCAAGAGAAGAAACCCAAGTCTGGACCTAAGCCTGAAACTGAGTGCTTCTACTGCAAGCAGACTGGTCACTGGAAGCGGAACTGCCCCAAGTATTTGGCGGATAAGAAGGATGGCAAGGTGAACAAAGGTATATGTGATATACATGTTATTGATGTGTACCTTACTAGAGCTCGCAGTAGCACCTGGGTATTTGATACTGGTTCTGTTGCTAATATTTGCAACTCGAAACAGGGACTACGGAATAAGCGAGCACTGGCAAAGGACGAGGTGACGATGCGCGTGGGAAACGGTTCCAAAGTCGATGTGATCGCGGTCGGCACACTACCTCTACATCTACCTTCGGGATTAATATTAGACCTAAATAATTGTTATTTGGTGCCAGCGTTGAGCATGAACATTATATCTGGATCTTGTTTAATGCGAGACGGTTATTCATTTAAATCAGAGAATAATGATTGTTCTATTTATATGAGTAATATCTTTTATGGTCATGCACCCTTAAAGAGTGGTCTATTCTTATTAGATCTCGATAGTAGTTATACACATATTCATAATGTTGAAACCAAAAGATGCAGAGTTGATAATGAAAGTGCAACTTATTTGTGGCACTGTCGTTTAGGTCATATCGGTGTAAAGCGCATGAAGAAACTCCATACTGATGGACTTTTGGAACCACTTGATTATGAATCGCTTGGTACTTGCGAACCGTGCCTCATGGGTAAGATGACTAAAACACTGTTCTCCGGTTCTATGGAGAGAGCAACAGATTTGTTGGAAATCATACATACCGATGTGTGCGGTCCAATGAATATTGAGGCTCGTGGCGTATCGTTATTTTCTCACCTTCACAGATGATTTAAGCAGATATGGGTATGTCTACTTAATGAAACATAAGTCTGAAACATTTGAAAAGTTCAAAGAATTTCAGAGTGAAGTTGAAAATCATCGTAACAAGAAAATAAAGTTTCTACGATCTGATCGTGGAGGAGAATATTTGAGTTACGAGTTTGGTGTACATTTGAAAAACTGTGGAATAGTTTCGCAACTCACGCCACCCGGAACACCACAGCGTAATGGTGTGTCCGAACGTCGTAATCGTACTTTACTAGATATGGTGCGATCTATGATGTCCCTTACCGATTTACCGCTATCGTTTTGGGGTTATGCTATAGAGACGGCCGCATTCACGTTAAATAGGGCACCATCAAAATCCGTTGAGATGACGCCTTATGAACTGTGGTTTGGCAAGAAACCAAAGTTGTCGTTTCTTAAAGTTTGGGGCTGCGATGCTTATGTGAAAAAACTTCAACCTGATAAGCTCGAACCCAAATCGGAGAAATGTGTCTTCATAGGATACCCAAAGGAAACTGTTGGGTACACCTTCTATCACAGATCCGAAGGCAAGACATTCGTTGCTAAGAATGGATCATTTCTAGAGAAGGAGTTTCTCTCGAAAGAAGTGAGTGGGAGGAAAGTAGAACTTGACGAGGTAACTGTACCTGCTCCCTTACTGGAAAGTAGTTCATCACAGAAAACTGTTTCAGTGACACCTACACCAGTTAGTGAGGAAGCCAATGATAATGATCATGAAACTTCAGATCAAGATACTACTGAACCTCGTAGATCAACCAGAGTAAGATCCGCGCCAGAGTGGTACGGTAATCCTGTTCTGGAAGTCATGCTACTAGATCATGATGAACCTACGAACTATGAAGAAGCGATGGTGAGCCAAGATTCCGCAAAGTGGCTTGAAGCCATGAAATCTGAGATGGGATCCATGTATGAGAACAAAGTATGGACTTTGGTTGACTTGCCCGATGATCGGCAAGCAATTGAGAATAAATGGATTTTTAAGAAGAAGACTGACGCTGATGGTAATGTTACTGTCTACAAAGCTCGACTTGTCGCAAAAGGTTTTCGGCAAGTTCAAGGGATTGACTACGATGAGACCTTCTCACCCGTAGCGATGCTTAAGTCCGTCCGAATCATGTTAGCGATTGCCGCATTTTATGATTATGAAATTTGGCAGATGGATGTCAAAACTCCAGCGATCCATTTATGGACTGGTGCAAGCCTCTCGGAGTTGGAATAAACGTGTTGATAGTGTGATCAAAGCATTTGGTTTTATATAGACTTTCGGAGAAGCCTGTATTTACAAGAAAGTGAGTGGGAGCTCTGTAGCATTTCTGATATTATATGTGGATGACATATTACTGATTGGAAATGATATAGAATTTCTGGATAGCATAAAGGGATACTTGAATAAAAGTTTTTCAATGAAAGACCTCGGTGAAGCTGCTTACATATTAGGCATTAAGATCTATAGAGATAGATCAAAACGCTTAATTGGACTTTCACAAAGCACATACCTTGACAAAATTTTGAAGAAGTTCAAAATGGATCAAGCGAAGAAAGGGTTCTTGCCAGTGTTACAAGGTGTGAAATTGAGTAAGACTCAATGCCCGACCACTGCAGAAGATAGAGAGAATATGAAAGATGTTCCCTATGCATCAGCCATAGGATCTATCATGTATGCAATGCCGTGTACCAGACCTGATGTATGCCTTGCTATAAGTTTAGCAGGGAGGTACCAAAGTAATCCAGGAGTGGATCACTGGACAGCGGTCAAGAACATCCTGAAATACCTGAAAAGGACTAAGGATATGTTTCTCATATATGGAGGTGACAAAGAGCTCATCGTAAAAGGTTACGTTGATGCAAGCTTTGACACTGATCCGGACGATTCTAAATCGCAAACCGGATACGTGTTTACATTAAACGGTGGAGCTGTCAGTTGGTGCAGTTCTAAACAAAGCGTCGTAGCGGGATCTACATGTGAAGCGGAATACATAGCTGCTTCGGAAGCAGCAAATGAAGGAGTCTGGATGAAGGAGTTCATATCCGATCTAGGTGTCATACCTAGTGCATCGGGTCCAATGAAAATCTTTTGTGACAATACTGGTGCAATTGCCTTGGCAAAGGAATCCAGATTTCACAAAAGGACCAAACACATCAAGAGACGCTTCAACTCCATCCGGGATCTAGTCCAGGTGGGAGACATAGAGATTTGCAAGATACATACGGATCTGAATGTTGCAGACCCGTTGACTAAGCCTCTTCCACGAGCAAAACATGATCAGCACCAAGGCTCCATGGGTGTTAGAATCATTACAGTGTAATCTAGATTATTGAATCTAGTGCAAGTGGGAGACTGAAGGAAATATGCCCTAGAGGCAATAATAAAGTTATTATTTATTTCCTTATAATCATGATAAATGTTTATTATTCATGCTAGAATTGTATTTACCGGAAACATAATACATGTGTGAATACATAGACAAATAAAGTGTCACTAGTATGCCTCTACTTGACTAGCTCGTTAATCAAAGATGGTTATGTTTCCTAACCATGAACAATGAGTTGTTATTTGATTAACGAGGTCACATCATTAATAGAATGATCTGATTGACATGACCCATTCCATTAGCTTAGCACCCGATCGTTTAGTATGTTGCTATTGCTTTCTTAATGACTTATACATGTTCCTATGACTATGAGATTATGCAACTCCCGTTTACCGGAGGAACACTTTGGGTACTACCAAATGTCACAACGTAACTGGGTGATTATAAAGGAGTACTACAGGTGTCTCCAATGGTCGATGTTGGGTTGGCGTATTTCGAGATTAGGATTTGTCACTCCGATTGTCGGAGAGGTATCTCTGGGCCCTCTCGGTAATACACATCACATAAGCCTTGCAAGCATTACAACTAATATGTTAGTTGTGAGATGATGTATTACGGAACGAGTAAAGAGACTTGCCGGTAACGAGATTGAACTAGGTATTGGATACCGACGATCGAATCTCGGGCAAGTAACATACCGATGACAAAGGGAACAACGTATGTTGTTATGCGGTCTGACCGATAAAGATCTTCGTAGAATATGCAGGAGCCAATATGGGCATCCAGGTCCCGCTATTGGTTATTGACCAGAGACGTGTCTCGGTCATGTCTACATTGTTCTCGAACCCGTAGGGTCCGCACGCTTAAGGTTACGATGACAGTTATATTATGAGTTTATGCACGAAGGTTGTTCGGAGTCCCGGATGTGATCACGGACATGACGAGGAGTCTCGAAATGGTCGAGACGTAAAGATTGATATATTGGAAGCCTATATTTGGATATCGGAAGTGTTCCGGGTGAAATCGGGATTTTACCGGAATACCGAGAGGGTTACCGGAACCCCCCGGGAGCTATTTGGGCCATAGTGGGCCTTAGTGGAAAAGAGAAGGGGCTGCCCTAGATGGGCTGCGCCCCCCCCTTCCCCTAGTCCTATTAGGACTAGGAGAGGTGGCCGGCCCCCTCCTCCTCTTTTCCCCTCCGAGGAATCCTAGTTGGACTAGGATTGGAGGGGGAATCCTACTCCCAGAGGGAGTAGGACTCTCCTGCGCCTCCCCCCCTTGGCCGGCCAGCCTCCCCTCCTCTCCTCCTTTATATACGGAGGCAGGGGCACCTCTAAACACACAAGTTGACACAAGTTGATCCACGTGATCTATTCCTTAGCCGTGTGCGGTGCCCCCTGCCACCATATTCCTTGATAATACTGTAGCGGAGTTTAGGCGAAGCCCTGCTGCTGTAGTTCATCAAGATCGTCACCACGCCGTCGTGCTGACGAAACTCTTCCCCGACACTTTGCTGGATCGGAGTCCGGGGATCGTCATCGAGCTGAACGTGTGCTCGAACTCGGAGGTGCCGTAGTTTCGGTGCTTGATCGGTTGGATCGAGAAGACGTACGACTACTTCCTCTACGTCGTGTCATCGCTTCCGCAGTCGGTCTGCGTTGGGTACGTAGACAATACTCTCCCCTCGTTGCTATGCATCACATGATCTTGCGTGTGCGTAGGAAAATTTTTGAAATTACTACGAAACCCAACAGCTACCACGATGGAGCGATGGGAGGAAGCTCGTCAGTCTTGAGGTTGTCGGTCCGGAGCCTATCTGCGACTTGAGTCTTGATCTTCAGTACATATTTAGTACTTCTCGATGACGTGTCTGGAGGTCTTCTTCATGGTTTTTACCAAGTCTTGAGTATTTGTAAATAGTCATCTTTTGTTAAGCCCTTGTCGTCGTGAAGGCTGCGACTGTTTGTGCATAGTTAAGGTATAAACACCCGTGTTTAATACTCCGACACATTCACAACCGCCGCCTCGCCGTCGCAACATCGCTGGCCCCATCGAACCGCATGGGTTCTCTGCCGGTCGTCTTCCATCCAAATCAGACGACACCACGTGTCGGCTTCTGCAACGACGTCTACTTCGACCCGTTTTCACTAACATCGTCATCAACAACCTCACTTCTACAGCAACCACGACACAGTATGTACGTTGTGATTTAGTCATGTCTCTAATTATGGGTGTTGCTGCATGTGCGATGCTGCTATTTTGTTCATCTAGTATGCTAGAGCTATGCATGCCAATTATTGTTCTAGTCATTTATTATTTACTGAAATTAATCATGAATTTGACTAATTTTCTAATAATAAAACAATTAGGAAATTTTCTGAGTTAATTATGGCTGGGTTCGCTGATGAACTGAGGTTAGATAAGTTTATCATTGTGCACTTTAAGAGGTGGCAAGTGAAGTCCACGCTCTCACTTACTGCTCTGAAAGTTTTACACATTAGTATTAGCATGCTAGAGGGAATCTCTAATGAAGATCAGAGAAAATCCAGGGTGTCAATATTATTTTTGTTGCATGTGTTCTGAGTGTTCTTATTGACCGTCTCTGTGTTGTATTCATGCACATACAAGAAGGGAAGACACTATGCGATGCACTGAATGCTACATTCGGTGCAATAGATGCAGGAAGTGAATTGTATCTGATGGAGAGCTTCCATGATTATAAGATGGTGAATAATCATTTTGTAGTTGAACAAGCTCATGAGATACAATGCATTGTAAAGGAACTCGAACCCCTTAAGTGTGATTTAATCGACAAATTAATGATTGAGTGCATGATTGCAAAGTTGCCTCCTTCATGAAGGAGTTTCGCCACTACTATGAAACATAAGAGATAGAAGATATTAGTTGAAAATCTGATAACATCTCTTAACATTGAGGAGAATACTCGGGCTAAAGACACTACTAAGAAAGGAGACGAGTTTCATCTAGCGCCAATATGGTGCATAGATACTGAAATAACAAAAACAAAGTAAAGGACAAGCCTATTCTCAACAAGCCTGTCAAGACTACCACCTTCAAGAAGAAGAAGATGAACAAGACTGAGATAGAGTGCTACGTCTGTGGAAGCTCAGATACTTCTCCAAGGAATGCCTAGAAGGCTAGAACATGCAAACCATAGACGAAAAACGGCCACCAATAATGTCAGCATGATGACCGCTAGCAATAAGTTAGTAAACCAAATTGGTACTGGTATTAATGATGATACAAGTGTTTGACAGTCTCGTTATGTCACCTTAATTTTGATTTAATATCTCGGCTATCCAGTATAAATTTAATTTTCAATTTCACTATTGCATCAAACCCTCTATGCATTCATGCATAACAAGAACCAACGTGAAAATAAAGAATCCCCTCGTATGCTTAAAACTTTCACTTTCTTCCGAATTAAACCGGACCTGACACTCTATAGTTGATATGCATGGCATAATTGAGTTGACCAAATTTTTATGAAAACCAAGCTTCAACATAATTTCCTTCGGAAAATCCACTCAACACGATCGTTAAACCTATTAAGAGGCGCTAGAATGGTGGCCAACCAGCTACGCCATGTGGCACATGATCGTTGGTCACTGTGAGAAAGTACTTTTTAGAGTTTTTTTAAATGACAGGGAGACTTTTTTGAGAGAAGTTTTTCTAGGTTTTTTCTTTTTCCTTTTAAGATGGTTGTGATGTGCACATGACGTGATAATATTTTTAAATTTTTTTGACATGATGATGAGGTGCGCATAACTTCCTCTCAAGCGGCCCGCAATGGCGGGCCCCAACCACTAGTAGGCTTTATACATGTCCACCTTAATAGCACACAAACCCTCCTTACCTTCCTTCTTATTTTTAATTGTGTGATAGCACTCATAGGCCACTAGTCGGTAATCATTCTCCCGAGACAAAATCACTTTAAACCTCATGTAAGATTAGTTTCAATCGTGTAGCCATCATTTTGAAAATAACCCTGTACACCATATTACACAAATTAATTGGCTTGAACTGAGTAACCTTCTTCAGAGAATTTATTTTAGGAATCATCGCAATCACAGTCTCGTTCCACCCTGAAGGAATAGTGCAAGTATTCACCGCTTGAAGAACCATCTCAACCACGTGGGTGGCCCCACAGGAACCCATGGAATCGGTGCATCTAAGGTATTTTCCTGTGCAAAATGATTCCCCAACCTGATTTTGGGTAGGAAAACATAACTTAAAACTACTTTCAGGTTTCAGCTTGCAGTAACAGCCAAACCAAAACATGCTAGACAAAAACATCCAACTGACGGTACCAATTCAATTCACAGAGGTATTTGTGTTTTGTGCTAGACTTACAACATTCCTGTGTATTTTTATCCAAAAACACTGCCACGTAGTACTCGACAAAAAAAATAATACATGTCTTTAGCAGTATAAGAAAAGTGCTCTTCACCATACTGTTTGAGCTTAATTATTTTACAAACTTAACAGGAAAACTTGCAACATCCTTGTTCAATAGCCTTGGCTGGCTAGGCAGCTCTGCTCGGATGATCTCACTGCGATTTTTCCTCCATCTGAATTTGCTTCGCTGGAACTCCAGCACCTGCATATTCCACTGGTCTAGAGCCCAGCGCCGCCATTGGCATGTTCCGGGACCTCGACTGCTTCACCAAAGGGCCTGAAGTATGTGCAGGACGGGCATGCCGTGAAGATGTGCCAGCCACCAACCTGGAAGATTTGCGGTCCGATCTGGAACTGCGGTCAGAACGATGGGAAGAAGAGATCTTGCGTGTGTGACGGTCCGAGACCTCTTTTGAGCCAGTTGCTCTTACAGGCTGCTTGTTGTACACAGCAAGGTTTGGCAAGAGACCTAACAGGTACTTCTTCAGGTGCTGGTCACCTACGTTCTTCTGTGCCGGGTTGCCATCTAGGTTGATGGCTTCGAGGGAATTGTAGTTCGCAGCCAGTTGACCAAGGCCCTTAGATGTTGAGATCTTGTTGTGGCGCAAGTCCAGAACTTTTAGCTTCAGAAGGCGGTGAAGACCATCTACCTCACTGATCTTGTTACCAGCCAGATATAACTCCTTCAAAGAAGAACATGAAGCCAAACCTAAAAGGTGTCCCAAAACATAAATCAATGAGAAGCAAGCAAATCTATTCGTTTTACACTGTCATTAACTGCAACAGCATGGTGCAATTTTATTAAGAATCAATCATTCCATGTTTATCCACTGGACTGTATTTTCCTCTTCAAAACATTCAATATAACAAGGACCACAGAGCATATTGATTTCTCTATTCAGAGCATATACTTATGGAGAACATGATTAAATTATTATCAGGGCAACCCATATACTTATCAGAGTATTAAGTAGTATTGGTGGCAGAAGAGCACCAGACAGTGGCCCAAGCACTAAGCTGGCGCTCAGTTCTCCACAAGCTAACCATATATCATAAAGAGAAAGTAAAGGCTGTTGAAATCCATACCATGGCCAATCCTAGAGATCCTATTATAGCTTATGTCCAGCAAGCGTAAGCGCGTTAGTTCTCTAAGGCCTTCAATAATTGAGATATTATTTTTCGACAGGCTTAACATGTGAAGACCTTTCGGAAGAGCTCCTGCAGTTATGCGCACTGTGCAGAAAGCCAAGATATTAGAGAAATTGATGGCATTACCTCCTGAAACAAATGAATATTCCAATAATAGCGATAACTAATCTGCTGAATTATACGAAGAGAACTCACCTATTGAGTTCCCTGATAAGTTCAACAGCCGTAGGCCCGAGAACGCACTCAGTCTTGGGATTGCAACCAAACCAAGGTTTGCCAGTTGTGCAGATGAAGAAACAGGAGTCAACTTTGAAATATAAGTGTAAGCTATCTCCATGCCAAGAGGACTTTTAGCATCAGGGCGCACAGCAGAAACACTGATCACCGACTCGCTATATTTTGTTGATGCAGAACTTGAACTTTCTCCCTGCTCCTCCACAATAATGTCACTGTCAATATCAATTCGGCTGATCCAATCCTCGATCCTTTTAATGCTGTAAGCTCTTGGACTAAGTTCATTTAGGTCCTCGTCAAAATGCTGATCACCATTCATTCCAGTTTCATTGTGTTCAGCTTCCTCACTAATATCCTTCGAGTCAGACAGGTTCTTCAAATTAGGCATGTCAATGCCAAGTGACTCATGGTAGAGATCACTATTTCTGTGCCACAATTTCTCTTTGCTTTCTTGATCTAAAGCACCATTGATGACACAATTATGCCCTGAATCGGCACAGCAAGCGGCAACTGGATAAGCTTTGTTATCAGCAGCAATATATTTGCCATCCCAGTAGTCATGACTTAGCATCCCATCCCTCACAAAATTTCCATCCACACTTGCAGAGGACCGTTGGCCATCTTCAGCAGCACCAGATCGACCTCCCGAACAATCCTCCAAGCCTAATGCTTCAGAGATACCTGGCGAAGAAGGTCCAGCACAAAGCACATGCAAATTTGATTTCGAGCGATTTGTTTCATCGCCACTCAAGTAATCAACCTTTTCACCGTCCATTGAACATAAATCCTCAAAAGATCTGCAACGGGGGCCTAGTCTCTCAGAATCAACAGAAACTTCTCGATCACTATCAGAATTATTCTGAAATATAGCAGATTGTGACCTTGGAAATTTCTTATGATCATAAGAGTGATGCCTGTCAGAGTCAGCAGCATGATCAACTGAAGGTTCATAAACACCATGACTGATCAGGTCAGATGAGGCATCAAAAACATTCCCATTGTTCTTGCTGCCTAACCTAGTGGATTCTTCAACATCTGTATTGCTCTTGAAACCAGAGCAATGGCTTCTGTAATCATGGTCTGTAATATCACATTCAGTACCTTCACTGCCATGATGATCACAATCCTCTTGAAGCATGTTTCCAAGAGACTGACTCTTCTGTAGGTGCCCAACTTTCTCCTCCTTGTCATCATCAGAGCATGCATGTCTATTCCATTCATCAGATCTCCAGCATTCTTGGTGAGATGATGAGTTAATATCATACTGCCCACTAGCAACTGAATGGTTATTTTCACCCGCCATCTGGTTCGGGCTCGCTGATCCAGCAGTGAACTTCACTGTTTGTTCCTGAGAATCTTTCTTTGAAACAGTGAGCATGGTCTCATCTGCTAGCAGAAAGCACCCCTAAAGTACAAAAGGGAACAAAGATATTTGGGAAACTATTAGTTGGCAGCTCAAAACAAAGAATACAGTTGGAAATCATTCAAAATGCATCCGGTATTTTCCATACCTTCGGTTTCTGTTGTGTAGTTGAGGATGAAAAGCAGAAAAACCTAACCATAAGTCAACTCTAGTGTCAACTGAGCTAACACCAGATCCAAAAACAGAGTCAATCCAATCACATTGCTAAATCAGAGGCCTGTCTTGGAAGAGAGCTCAGCTCAAAAAATTTGTTACATCTCAGCTACTATCCTCAATTAACCGTAATCAACAAAAAGTCCCTCCAGTGCTCGCCGTAATCTCCAGATGTATGATGGGGTTACTCCCAGAGGCAGTGATAAGTTGATTGCAGAATTGTTGCAAATCCACACCCACTCAGAGGTGCGAGACCTGAATGATCTCTTGATATCTGCCAGAATGGAAGAAGGATTTAGGAACTAGACTATTCCAGGAGGTTGCATATAGTCGTGGAAATCCTGCAGAAACACGAAGAGTGTGAGCAATCTGGCACGCATCATACCTAACATGTGAAATATTGACTTGAAATGTTCCATTGCGTATGGTTTTAGCATGTTAAGCATATAATATATACAGCAAAAGGTCAACTATTTACAGTTAACTTTTGAGTAAAAAAGCAACCATTAATTGTTGATGTACACAACTACACCCTCTGTTCACTAATGTAGGACGTTTTTGCAGTTTAAATTGAACTGCGAAAACGTCCTACATTAGTGAATAGAGGTAGTACTAAGGAGAACCATTCCTTAATCATCACGGCCTACATTCAACTGAAACTGAAGACAAGTACAAAATATCCAGTTCCATGCAAGAACAAAGCATATGCGTACCACTGCCGTCCGGCTGAGATTATAACAAGTCCAAGCAAACTTAAGTTGATAGACTCCACAACTATCGCCAATATATACTAGTATCTTGCAAGTTGCAACAAAAAGGACAAGATCCAAACCGAAAGGGTTCTTGATGTCACTGATTCCGATCACAATTATTGAGATTTGAGAGATCCTGCACCTCAACCCCAGGAGTCCCTCCACACCCACACTTTCTCTCCTCCCGTGAGGGTGGAAGCAAGCGAAGGGCACTTTTTCCTGTATATCCCCGTTCCCGTGTCACGATTTGCACGAGACAGAAGCTGACACGTCAATGTCCTTTGACTGTATTTTACAGCCGAAAGATACAACTTTTGCACTGCTAACCATTATTAATGAGCCTTTTCAATCTGAAAAATCTTGTAACGATGGTGGGGAGGAGTAGTAGTATTATGCTCAGTGCAGCTATTTTTAAATATCTGGGATTAAATCAAAGAGAACGAACCAAAACAGCGTCGCAATTCTATCTATTATAAGCCACAGTACAGCTAAGCTTCCACTACAGCGCGAATATATTCGAGTAGCCTGGCCATAGATTCGTGTCGAATCCAATTCGATATGGATCCTTCCAGTGTTCTTGCTTCGAGGAAAGAAAATCAAGGAACGGGAATCCGCAACTGAAATCAAGGACGGGGCCCGGCCAGACGAACCGAGAAACAGCGCGAATCTATCTAGCTTGTATGGTCGAGCAGAGATCATGAAACCGCAAAACCAAATCTAACAACATGAATCCACTAGAGTCTAACTAAGGGAAGGAGACGATAACGAAGAAGAAGAAGAAGAAGACAGTGTTACCTTCCCCTCTCCCCTGCTCCCTCTCCCTCTTCCACGTGAGCGGCGGACGGCGGCGCTTTTGTACAGTCGGATTGGATCTGCCTATGTGTGCGTGCAAGTACGGCGAGTTGTACTCGGATTGGTTAGTGCGAAGAGAGAGGGAGGAGGAGGAAGAGGGGTTGTGGTGGTCGTGTGGTGCGCCGCAATCGCAATTCGCAATTGCTAACGTGCGGAGGGTAAGGTGCTGAGGTTTGATTCCATCCTCTTCTTTTCTGGATTTTTATTAAGGGGATTTGACAACTTTACCCTACAGTAATAGCAACTGAATTTGGTATTCTCCTGGAAACGGAATTTGGTACTCAGCTCCAACCGTTCGACCCAAACTGTCCGCGCGTGTTCGTGGGTCGAAACAGACCAAAGCGCCGGTCCAACACGCAGATCCAAACATAAAGCGTGTTCGCTTTGTGTCCATCTGAACGCATTTCAAATCCAAATCTGCATCTGGTTTGCATCCACACGAACACGGCACGCGTCCTCTTGTTGTCCGTCGCGGCCCCACCTGTCGGCCGCCCAACCATCGTACACAGTCGTATTAAACACGGCCACCTACCACGGGTCTGCCTGGCAGTGCGTAGAAGTTGCGGGTCGTCGTCCTTTTTAATGAAAGCGTACGTCGGGGCCGGCCTCATCCACTTCCCTCCGCCGTCCACAACTGGCCAAGTTGCCCCCTCGCAAGCGACATGCAACCCTAGCTCGCCTAGATAGCCATGGTTTTTTTATAGCAAGGGCAAGGGCAAGGGCAAACTCACCCCAGCTCCAGCTTGTCTCGGACGCCGCCGCCACCTCGACGCGAACCGCCGCCGCGAGAAAGGGAGTGCATGTACATCCCGGTGCACCAGGCGAGGTGGCATTGGCGACACCGAAACAGGAGACGGCGTACCTCCTACAATGGAGGACGCGCGCGCTGGTGGAGGAGCGCGCCGACGGCGAGCGTCAGATGGAGTTGGAGCGTCGTTGGGCATGGGAGGAGGAGGAGCGCCTGGAGAGGGAGGCAGAGGAGCGCCGGGAGAGGGAGGCGGAGGAGCACGCCCGCCAGCCGGCAACTCAATCGGCGCAGGATGCGACGCGGGCCTGGGATACGACATTCCCCTAGGCTGGCCTCGGGGCCGGAGCTGATCAACCTCACCTGCCCGGGGGAGGACGACGATGCCTAGGGCAGCGCACGAGGAGGCGCGTTATTTTCTATTTTTAAATATGTTTAATTAAATTTAAGTGGATTGCCCGGCGTTTGACAGGGGTTTTAATATTTAATTATGTTAGTTTGGACTTGTTTGTGCATGTTTTCTTTAAGTACGCGCAAAAAAAATTGTGATGGGCCAGCGTTGGGTGCATGCGCCGATCTAAACGGAAAAACGGAAACAACCGCCCGCTCGGCCGATTCAAACGGACAAAAAAGTTGACAAAACGCGCGTCCGTTTGGGTCGCTGCGTTGGACTTGCTGTTAGAGCATCCATAGTAGCCAAATCTGAATCCACGAACGCGTTCGGACAAAGACCGGGCGCGTTCATTTTGAGACTCCATTTGTGCATGCATGCAACTATGTCCCTTACTTTGTTTCCGAATTGCCTGATCAAATGCATTTGATTAGTGGGCTGAAGAAAGAGAAAAGAAAGAATAAAGAAAGAGAAAATATGGCCCGCGGTGGGCAACATCCTACGTGGAGTCGTGGAGGACTGCCCGGACATTCTCATATGCTCCCCGTATTTGGTATAGATATGAGGATTTGCGGATAGCCCAGTCATATGAAGACAAAGTTGGGGATCAGTTGGATATTTTTCTTCTTCTTGTGTACCGGTAGTGACCGGGTTGTCTATCCGGACGTCTGGGGAGGATTTGAGTGGTCCAATTGTAGATGTTGTAGGGCAACTCCAACATCGGGTACCAAAACATCCCTAAATGTTCGAACAACACAGTTCGGACACCTTTTCTCATTCAATGAAGTGCGTCAAATGTTCGCGGACAGGTTTGAATGTCTATAATTTCGCAAATCAAAATAAAATCTAGGGAGGTTTGCCAGGTTCGAGGATGTGCGTTTCGGTCTTGATCAGGAGAGCTTCCTTTTGTATATTCATTGGCCCAAAGGAAGGAAGAAGCGAATGCCTCGTGGTTTTTGTCATTTAATTGCCTTCGTGTCTCAAAAAAAATATTAATTGCCTTCGAACCACTCTTGCCCTCCCTTTCACTTTCTTTGCTAAATGTATGACTGGTACCAAACCTTATTGATGATGCAGTTCTTGAAGGGGAGCGTGGTACTAGGACCGCCACAGTGCCCATGCGACCCAGATAGAACCCAGCGGAAGAAGGGAGCCCGGAGGCCCGACTAGAGCAAGGGCACCATCTTGGTGAGCAAGCCAAGGTGGCTGTTGCGCAAGATCGGGTGAGCCCCATGTAAACCCTAGCCCCACTGTTGGAAATACGCCCTAGAGGCAATAATAAAGTAGTTATTATTATTTTTTGTTTATGATAATTCTTTATTATCCATGTTAAAATTGTATTGACTGGAGACTCAAATAGATGTGTGGATACATGTCCCTAGTGAGCCTCTACCGGACTAGCTCGTTGATCAAAGGTGGCTATGGTTTCCTAGCCATAGACACGAGTTATTATTTGATGACGGGATCACATCATTAGAAGAATGATGTGATGGACAAGACCCTAACTATAAGCATATCATATGATCGTATCAAGTTTATTGCTACCATTTTCTGCATGTCAAGTATCTGTTCCTACTAGACCATGAAGGCGCGTGTTGTCGCGCCCGTCCATTATATTTGTTACTACCTCTATCCAAAATATAAGATGTTTTAACTTAGTTCTGTAAACTTTCCAATGCATCTGCTTTCTCTGATAATCACCAACAACATCAAAGATGTGAATTTAGGCTTTATGTGCATAGGAGCAACTAAAAAATTCAGTTGAGTTTCATCAACTTTGCAAGAACAAATTACGAGCTATTGCTTGATACATGCCCTTACAGTTAGTGCTTGATACAAGGCCTCGTAGATTTTGGTGAAAGTGGGCTCAAAAATTAGATGTTCATATGATACTATGCATTTTTATTTTAGAATTTAGGTTTGAGAATGGAGAGATACACACCTTATCATGAGCAGGGCCGGTTCTGAGATTTCGGGGGCCCGGGGCGAAACTAAAATCCGGGACCCTTTTATTAGCACACTAGACAATTTTTTTTTGCACTACAACGAAGACACTTATTAGCTTACCAAACGGTAAGTCAATAAAACATGGGTTAGTTGAGGCGGTTTTGAGAAAAAAATTGTGGGAAAAACCAAATATGAAAGAAAAAAAATCAAAATAAGAAGGAGGCATAGGGAGGTTGGACTAAGGACAAACTTAAGACGGAACATTGTGTTCTTTATAAATAGTAGAGATGGTAATAAGTTAATAAAACATTGGGACAGTTGAGGATCAAATTAAGATGGGAGAGAGATAAACAAAAACAGGCGCAGGGACGTAGAAAGGTTAAACGAAGGACAAACGTAATACATAACCTCATTCTTTTAGATAGTATATATAGAGATAGATGAAATAATAAGTATATCAAATATTTTCTTCATACATGAAATGTTACCAAGAACATTTATAGATTACCTTAGAATTTTCTTCAAACATTCCATGATGTCAACATTGACTTCTATATGGTCATCGTCTCTTGATTAGCATTAGTTTTCTCATCCACAACGATCTCTGTGATACTATCAACTCATCAAATAATTTTTTCATCTCTTTTTTCTTACCATCGGACATAGTAGATCTGAAATTTAGAAGAGACAAGTACTAATTAAAAACTTAACACAAGGTCTTATGGAAAAATTCTAGGGCAGAAGATAAGACCAAATCACTAAGACATAAGCTACCTTATTTGAAATCAACGATGGTGTGTATGGCAAGGACCGAGGTAGCCTATGCGCGGTGGGCATTCTGCTGCGTCCGCTGGCGGGCGGCGGGCGGCGGCCAGCGCTCAGCGCTCGGTGGCTCAGGCGACTTTACAAATCGCGATTAGTGGAGATAGAGACGAGGGCCGGCAATCCATACGCAAACCTAGATCCATCGGATGGATCGATAGTACGTTTGTAATGTACGGTTAGGCTGCCAAAGCACGTACTTGCACGGTTCCACGAAGCCCAGTTTGCATTTTTCTTCGCCTCACCCAGCAAGGCCCAGATCACTAATGTACGTATGTAAGCAGGCCAGGTAGGAGGGGGCCCCAAGATATTGGGGGCCCGGGGCGGCCGCCCCCCTGCCCCCCCATCAGGGCCGGCCCTGATCATGAGTGCTTGTCATCTCCAGATAGACATGAGGAGAGTATGTTTTTTAGCATGCATCAAATCAAAATAACTTGAAAATTAAGACATAACCATGCGTTGCAAGATTAAACTGTATGCAGAACCGCTCACAACTTACGAACATGGGCGTCTCCACAGAGATAAGAGTATATGACTGAAGTCTGGGATACAGGAGCACACATGAGCAAATGGAGAAGATATGCCAATGGTATTAACTGGTCACTCCGTGTTATATGACTTGATCAGGGTCAATGCCCATGAATCCTAAAACTCTGTAGGGAGAGATTACCTAGAATAAGCCGTCACAAAATAACTTAGCCATCCAGGTACAGAATAGGTGAAATTAAATTGCACCAGAGAAATTTGTCGAGAGACAGATCAGCTTATTTGCTGGCGATAAGACAAAAGGGATTGATCCCACGACCTGATCAACCCATGCTCAATACGATCTCACGTCTCTTCCCGACCATGGATTGAAACCTGAAACGTCACCTCATCAGATAAATGCATTCCTTTTCAATTGAAACAACCACAAACCTACCAAAAATATCAGGAGAGACCTCATCACCCAATCGGGCACAACGCGGAACGGGGATCAGAGGCAACTTTAGAACCTAAATCGGAGGAGGGGACACGTGATCAGTAGTTCAACAACTTCTCATTCCTTTCTCCGTGGTTCATGCATGAGTAGAGGAGTTTCTGCTAGGGGATGCAGTAAAAGGTAAGCATGTGTGCATGTGAAATATAAAGAGACTTCTCTGATGTACCATGCCAGGTCAACCTAGGATGAAAGAAGTACAATTACATTAATAACACCACATAAGAGCGATTCCAAATTGAGCATACACAAGGCAAGCGCATCTGGTGTGTGAATTTTTACAATTAACTGGACAATGGTAAACATGACAAAGTATCAAAATGTTAGTTCTTAATGAATATTACTCCTAAATAAGCTTCAAACTGTTCCCTCACCAGTATATAACTAGACCATTATGGCGCGCGTTGTTGTGTCCGCCCATTATATTTGTTACTCCCTCTGTTCATAATATAATATGTTCTAACTTTTTTGAATCAGATATATATAGTTAAGTTTTAGTGTGTTTGTTCACTCATTTCAGTCTGTACGTTGTCCATACTATCAATCTATAAGTAGTCCATACTAAAATATCCAAAAAATCTTAAGTAGTAATCAAAGAGTGGAATTCATAAATATATAGACTAATTTGACAACAGAAATATTTGAGATACTTTGGAGTATTTCACATCAAGTTTCAGGTATAGGAGCACAAAAATCGAGATGCTGGAATGGTAACATCCAAGTTATCCTTGGGCACAACATTGTGAACTCGATTTCTATTATGGGTATAATTCTTGTGACATTGAGATTTATTTCCTTATGAATACCAAATAGTATCAGCCAGATGGTTCAATGTGAGAGCATAGACTCAAATAGCTCATGTTCATAGCTCACGTTCATCTCTAAAGTTGCTGGAAGACACATGTTAGCATTATATTAAGCAGTAGAATTCACATAGCTTGTACCATCCAAAATAATAGATCAAGGTATATTGATATGTAATAGGTTTGGTTACAGGCATACACATATTGTGAAGTGAGCAGATTAACGTGTTAGACATATTTAACAGCAAAAGGAGGGATGGTAATTTTTGTAACAACTGTGCTAACCTGCAGGCATGGCTTCGCTTCCTGATTTCCAACAAATTAGCATCCTTGTAATGTAGAAAACCTTTGTTCTGGCCCAAAAATCATTATGGGAATTGGTAACTGCCTACATATAATAATAGATATCCTTGTAGCGATCACTGATGGGATATATCAAATTTATGGCTATTGAAATGCTTCATTTAAAATCTTGCTCAAACTAGCTTAGTTCTGTAAACTTTCCAGTGTATCTGCTTTCTCTGATAATAACCAACAACATCAAAAGATGTGAATTTAGGCTTTATTTGCATAGGAGCAACTGAAAACATCAGTTGAGTTTCGTCAACTTTCCAAGAACAAATTACGAGCTATTGCTTGGTACATGCCTTTATGGTTAGTGCTTGATACAAGGCGTCATAGATTTGGTGGAGGTGGCTCACAACCTAAATTCTAAAATAGAAATGTAGTATGCTTGACAAAAAGTAACTGCTTTTTGATTTCTTTGGGTCATTCCGATTTTACCTGATCCATATCTGAACATGAATTGCACCACTACAAAAAAAGACACATTCGTGACATTTTGGGCCGAACAATTTTTTTCCTGTCATGCTTATGACACTTCTATGACGATAATTGTGACAAAACCCGGTATCATCATAGATGTGGTGGACTCCTACTTCTATGACAGAAAATTAGCTTTTCGTCCTGGGCGGGCTGGAGACGCAGCTGCATGACATTCTTTGGGCCGCCCATGACAGAAAAAACCATGTTAGAAGCGAGGGCGAGGAAAATATCGGGTTGTTCCCGGTTACGGTGGGTGGTCGTGGCCGAGCGATGCACAAAGGTTTGCGTGTTTCTCTCGTACACGCACGCGCGTGAGTGCGAGGAGTTGGGCTCTAATTGAACCCGAGCGAGGTGTTCGCCTACTGAACCCGAGCGATTGCTCTGTAGGCTACGCGTTACTGAACCCGAGCGATCGATCGATGGCTGTTAACTGTAACCCGATCGAGCGATTCCTTCGCTACTGTTGCTAACTGAAGACGATCAATGCTGCCTCTGGATGAACAGTGAGCGTTGTTGGGGGGTTTAGATGAACGGTTCCTGGTGGGGGTTGGATGAAAAGGACCCCGTGGTGTTGTCGCTGGATGAACAGGACCCCGATCGATCGAGCCGGTTGGGCGTGGATGAACAAGACCCCATGAAGGGCTGGATGAACAGGACCCCGTGGAGGGAAGGTTGATTAGTAGTCGATGGAGGGCTCGTTGAACAGTAGCCGGTGGAGGGCTAGATGAATATTAGCCCGTGGAGGGGTGGTGAACAGGACCCCGTGGAGAGGGCTGGTTGAACAGTAGCCGGTGGAGGAGCGCGCGGTGAAGGCTGGATGAACAGGAGCCCGTGGATGAATAGTCACAGGTGGAGGCTGGAGGAGGTCGACGGTGGATGAACAGTAGCCCGTGGAGGCTGGAGGAGGTCGGCGGTGGAGATGAACAGTATCTCGTGGAGTCCCGTTTTGCGGTACGCCACACCCCTCCTGATGAACAGGACCCCCGTTTCGACTGTAGCGCTCCAACACAAGTCCATTTCCTCCGTTTTGCGGTACGCCACACCCCTCCCGATCAACAGGACCCCGTTTCGACTGTAAGAGGTCCAACAGAAGTCCGTTTCCTCCATTTTGCGGTATGCCAGACCCCTCCCGATGAACAGGATCCCGTTTCGACCGTGGCCGATCGAACACAAGGCAGTTTCCTCTGTTCTGCGGTACGCTAGGCCTCGTTTCCATCGGCTGTTCCGTCCAAGCCCTCCCGATGAACATGACGACGCATTCCGTTCTGACCCAGTCGGTTGGCTCCCCATGAACATCATGACGACGCAGTTTCTCCGTTCCGACCCAGCCATGTACACGAGCCCTGGTCATACGTATGCGCGAGTAGGCGTTCGATACCCCGCCCGTATGTATGTACGTGATCGTATTTACTTTCTTGCACCCTGGCCGCTATACGTACGTGTGCATGCTACGTGCACGCCTCTACTACGACACGTGCGCGCCTCTACTACGACACGTGCGCGCCTCTACATCGACTAGTGTACGTACACGTTCGCGATCAGAATGACAACGCTACGTACGCTTCGACCAGGTGGGTCCCGACTTTCAGGCACTTCCTTGCGTGCAAAGATGTAGCTGGTGGGTCCCAGCAGTCAGGGGGTGAATCATTGTTTTTCCCGTAATATGGACGCACTTCCTTGCGAGCGAAGATGTAGCTGGTAGGTCCCAATAGTCAGGGGGAAACATTTTTTCGCCAAATACGGTGGCCCGTCCGATGGGTCCCTGCTGTCAGGTGGAGGAATCATTATTTCTCGCGTAATAAGGAGGTACTTCCTTGCTGGGCCGTGGACCCAGCTATCAGCCTCTCCACGTACAGTACTCTTCCGATGGAAGCCGGTCGTTGACCATATTGACCACGCCACGCCGAGAACACCAAGGCGATGGACGACGGCGAGGCCTAGGAAGGGGACGACGTGGAGCCAGGGAAGATGTGGCAGTGGATGCCCACGTGGAGAAGAGTACGAGGGTTCAATCGTTTGGCTGCTGTGTGAGGCTGCCGTCACCGCAGAATAACATGAGGTGTGGGTGAGTGAAGTGATGGCCTGGCCAGCGATGGGAGTAGTAGGGGGCGGTGAGGCCTCCGTGGCAGCACAGCCGGCCACGGGAGGCAGGAGCAGGCGGCACGACCGGCGCTGCTTTGGGCGACTGGAGCAAGAAGACCAGAGGTTGAAGAAGCACGACGGCCGTTGGATGGACATCATACGGTAACTGCAGCTAGAATCGTTTATATTGACTAAGTTGACAAAGCCCTTGGTATGCATCAACTTAGTAGGCCCACAGGCCAGCTTCCGAAATGGTGCGCCCCAGATGTCAGGGGGAGGAATCATTTTTTGGGCGGGTGAAGTTAGAATATCCGAGATTGAAAAAGAAGCACGACATCCGTTGGATGGATATCCAACGGCCACTGCTGCTAGAACCGTGTGTTGACTATAAGTTGACAAAGCTTTGCATACACGTCAACTTATTTTTTAGGGACACGTCAACTTAGTAGGCCCACAAGTGTGTGGTAGAGAATTTATAGCCCATTTGAGATTTGTAAGAATGTACAGCCCAATTTTGAATTCTAATGGAATTTACTACAACTCATTTACAGTTTGTTAAAAGTACAACCCATTTTCTAGCTAGGACAACGATCAATAATTTCAACCAACCGTTTAAAACAGAATTCAATAAAATTTCCCAAATTTTGATGGGATCCGAAATATTTTTATCCCAAAATTTCTAGTCAGCTTAAATATAATTTAAATATAGATTTGTATTACATAAAAATCCAACGAAACATTACGCGCGTAACAATTAATGAAATTAAAATTTTCAAAATCCAAAAATAATATTTTATAAAGTAATTACGTGTTTGGTGCATTTTTTATAGTTACTGCCCAGTTTTTATAATTACATCTCATTTATTATTTCTTAAAGCCCATTTTCTTGTTAAGCCTAATGCATCCCTTCTAGGAAAGATTTGCAGCCCAGCGGGGCGAAGAATAACAAGTTGATCTTGCCTGGGTATTCCTCAAAAAAAAGTATAGCTGGGCTAAACATTTTCAGCTTGAAAAAAATTAATATCTGTGTTGGATATCTGGTCTAGGCTAGAAGGGCCACAACCCGCCTAGTTAATACCCTGCTCTCCTCTAACAACAACGAAAACATCGCTCAAGAAAAACTCTGCAGTGCTCACCTCTCAAAAACACAAATACTGCTTGAGCTGCTTGGTCCCAGCTGTTGGCCGCTCCTTGTGCAATTCTCTCGTTTATTGACTACATAGGTTAACAATGGTGTGAGACCGTGATGTCAGGAAACCAGGAGGAAGCAAAGAAAATCCAGTTGTATATAATAAGAAGGCACTTGCGTACGTGCGGATATGGCCCTGTTGGGTCCCCACTGTCATTCTCTCCAAGTAAAGTCATCTCCTCATTCCTCATGTCTGTTGACCATGTTGAAAATGCGAGACGGCGGCGCCACGGCGAGCGCAACAATTCGAAGGACGATGGAGAGGACCTCGCGGGCCCTACTGATGGTCTGATACAACGCCTGCTGCTCATTTGGGAAGCTAGGATCATAGGACCACATGTCCGCGACGGCATTGTCGTTCGCTTGTTCACCGGTGCTCGTTGAGGAGACAGAGGTTGCAGCACAGGTCCTACTGCGCTGGTAGCTCTTCCGCCATTAGGGCGTTGAAGTGCGGCTGCACCTGCTCTATGGTGAACACGGCATGAACTGGTTTGGACAGTGGCGCCGGCTCCTGGTCGAAAGCTACGTCCATTGTCTGATTGTCGTCGCTCAGCTCGGCGAGCTCGCTGGCGAGCCAGCATGTCCGACTACTGGACCGACCCGCTGCCAAGCACGAGTCTGACTGCCCTGGCCCACCCAGACCGCCTCCTTCGCCCGCGCGCGCTTTCTGCCTGAAACGGTCAGCGCCGCCCGCCACGCTTCCCGGTGCAGGAGATTGCTCCGCCTTCAAACGACACAAGTGCCGTCTGTCCGTCCATCTGCCGCCCACATTAATGATACGTGGTTGCCGAGGCGGCTACTCCGACGCCACACGTCCATCCCTCCGTCGTCCACCATTGCTATATAAACTGCTGCACCGTCCATAGCCGTACTCATCCGCCTCCGTTCCTTTTCTCTTGTACGCACCACTACTGCCCACCATGGTTTCCTCACGCTCCAGCGCTCTTTGGGACAGGCAGACGATGGACCACAAGGAGATGGCATCCATTGCTGCCGACTGGCTAGCTGGCAGGCAACCAGAGGACGTCGACGTCCCAATGCAGAACATGGTAGTCGACGATCCGGTGCCAACCCCCTCCTCCGCGCCATCCTCGTCAATGCATTGCACCATGACCATCGGCGAGGCCCGTGCCCAATACATGGACACGGTGAGGCAGAAGCGTCAGGAGTAGTTTCAGAAGGCACAAGCCGACGCTGCTTACAACCACCATCTCCTCCAGGAGCACCTGCAGGGGGAGGAGCAGATCGCTGCGGAGCTGGTGGAGCAGGACGCGTTACTCGACTCGTACCGCTCCGCCCGCGAGGGCCGCCTCGAGCGCTGGCAGTACCGCATGCAGGTGGCGGAGGCTGCGGCCGCCTACAAAGAGGGCGATGAAGCGGGCGAGGTGCTGTTTGGCGAGACCGAGGACGAGGCAGAGGACAATGCCGGCTCCGACGAGTCCCCGCTCCGCTGGCATCGACAAGGCCCTGCTCGGCCGAGGCCTCGCGGTACCAACAATGAGGCAGAGGACACCGCCGGCTCCGCCGAGGCCCCGTCCCGCCAGCACCACGGCGGAGGCCCTACTCCACCGAGGCCCTGCCCTGCCAACAACAAGGCAGAGGACATCGCCGGGTCAGCCGAGACCCCACCCTGCCGGCAACAAGGGGGAGGATTTACCCCGCTCCGCCTAGGCGCCGCCCCGCCAGCAACGAGACAGAGGACATCCCCGGCTCCGCCGAGGCCCCGCCCCGCCGGCACGGAGGCGGAGGCCCTACTCCACTGAGGCCCCACCCCACCAACAACGAGGCAGAGGACATCGCCGGCTCAGCCGAGGCCCCACCCTGCTGATACGTCCATTTTGCATCATGCTTTTATATCAATATTTATTGCATTATGGGCTCTTATTACACATTATATCTCAATACTTATGGCTATTCTCCCTTATTTTACAAGGTTTACCATGAAGATGGGGGAATGCCGGCAGCTGGAATTCTGGCTGGAAAAGGAGCAAACATTGGAAACCTATTCTGCACTGCTCCAAAAATCCTGAAACTCCACGAAACCTGTTTTGGAATTAATAAGAATTATTCAGTGGAAGAAATACATCAGAGGGCCCACACCCTGGCCAGGAGGGTGGGGGCGCGCCCACCCCTACTGGGCGCGCCCCTTGTCTCTTGGGACCCCTGGTGGCCCCCCGGTGTCCATCTTCTGTTATATGAGGGCTTTTACCCTGGGAAAATCATGGGCAAGCTTACGGGAAGAAACTCCGCCGCCACGAGGCGGAACCTTGGCGGAACCAATCTAGGGCTCTGACGGAGCTGTTCTGCCGGGGACACTTCCCTCTGGAAGGGGGAAATCATCACCAACGTCATCACCAACGATCCTCTCATCGGGAGGGGGTCAATCTCCATCAACATCTTCACCAGCACCATCTCCTCTCAAAACCCTAGTTCATCTCTTGTATCCAATCTTGTATCCAAACCACAAATTGGTACCTGTGGGTTGCTAGTAGTGTTGATTACTCCTTGTAGTTGATACTAATTGGTTTACTTGGTGGAAGATCATATGTTCAGATCCTTAATGCATATTATTACTCCTCTGATTATGAACATGAATATTCTTTGTGAGTAGTTACGTTTGTTCCTGAGGACATGGGTGAAGTCTTGCTATTAGTAGTCATGTGAATTTGGTATTCGTTCAATATTTTGATGAGATGTATGTTGTCTTTTCCTCTAGTGGTGTTATGTGAACGTTGACTACATGACACTTCACCATTATTTGGGCCTAGAGGAAGGCATGTGGAAGTAATAAGTAGATGATGGGTTGCTAGAGTGACAGAAGTTTAGACCCTAGTTTATGCGTTGCTTTGTTAGGGGCTGATTTGGATCCATATGTTTAATGCTATGGTTAGATTTACCTTAATACTTCTTTTGTAGTTGTGGACACTTGCAATACGGTTTAATCATAAGTGGGATGCTTGTCCAAGTAAGGGCAGTATCCAAGCACCGGTCCACCCACATATCAAATTATCAAAGTACCAAACGCGAATCATATGAGCGTGATGAAACCTAGCTTGACGATAATTCCCATGTGTCCTCGGGAGCTCTTTTCTCATCATAAGAAATTGTCCAGGCTTATCCTTTGCTACATAAAGGATTGGGCCACCTTGCTGCACTTTATTTACTTTATTTACTTGTTACTCATTACTATTTATCTTATCACAAAACTATCTATTACCTACAATTTCAGTGCTTCCAGAGAAAACCTTACTGAAAACCGCTTATCATTTCCTTTTGCTTGTCGTCGGGTTTGACACTCTTACTTATAGAAAGGACTACGATAGATCCCCTACACTTGTGGGTCATCAAGACTCTTTTCTGGTGCCGTTGCCGGGGAGTGTAGCGCTTTTGGTGAGTGGAACTTGGTAAGAAAACTTTTATATAGTGTGCTGAAATTTTCTGTTACTTGTCACTATGGAAACTAATCCTTTGTGGGGCTTGTTCGGGGTATCTTCACCCCGACCAAAAGAGCAAAGAGTACTGAACTTTTTGAAAATATTTACTTTGAGATTCCTTCGGGTATGATAGAGAAACTGCTAGCTAATCCATTTGCAGTAGATGGAACATTGCATCCCGATTTACACCTTATCTTTGTGGATGAAGTTTGTGGATTATTTAAGCTTGCAGGTATTCCCGATGATGTTGTCAAAAGGAAGGTCTTCCCTTTATATTTGAAGGGAGATGCATTGACATGGTATAGGCTATGTGATGATACGAGATCCTGGAATTATAAACGATTGAAGTTGGAATTTCACCAGAAGTTCTATCCTATGCATCTTGTTCATCGTGATCGTAGTTACATATATAATTTCTGGCCTCGCGAAGGAGAAAGCATCGCTCAAGCTTGGGGAAGGCTTAAGTCAATGTTATATTCATGCCCCAATCATGAGCTCTCCCGGGAAATGATTATTCAAAAAAAATATGCTCGGCTTTCTCTCAATGATCGCAACCTGCTCGATACTTCCTGTGCTGGTTCTTATATGCTGAAGACTATTGATTTCAAATGGGACTTATTTGTAATGCCCTGAGACTGATGCTCAAGTTTCCTTCCATTTATTTTAGTTGTTGTCGTGTGTGTATTATGTTTGTTGCATTATCATAATTGTTTTGCTTATTTCATTCCTATGTGTTTATGCCATGCTCATGATGTATGCCATTGCCATATTTTGTTTATTGCATCATGTTCATCTTTAATTATTTTGCATTATGCCATCCTTTGCCTGATGCATCATAGTATAGCATTGTGTCATTCATGTTGTTTCCAAGTCCATCATGTGCATTGCCCCTACACTATGTTTGTTGATTGCTCCATGTATGATCATGCATCATCACCTCTACCTTCCTTCTTCTTCCTCTTCTTTTATTTCTTTGTGCAAGTGAGTTCTTCCCTGCCCTCATTTATGTTCATTCTTTTCCTATAAATCTTGCACATTGCCTACACCCTCTCTGCCATTTTTCAGCTCATTTGAAGATGTTTTGGTTGGGTTAAAAAATACCTCAAGTTTGAATTATATTCAAACTTGTTTTATTTTTCTACCTCTAAAAATGCCCAAACCAATTATTTCAAATACTAAAAAACTCCAGGAGCTTGAGGATAGTTTTATATCTGAAAAACTCTTCTCCTAGCCCCCTGGCCATTTTTCTTTTCTTTTGCTGTTTATTTAAATAAACAAAAACTTAAAGGAAATGGAAAAGGCCTCAGCAGCAGCCAGCCGGGCCTCACCTCCAGGCTGGCCCAGTTTTTCCCTCGCCCGCAGCCCGCCAGCGCCGACTCTTTCCCTCTCTCTCTTGCCGGGCCTGCCTGCCAGCGACCCATCCCCCTCATGGTCACCTGCTCCGTTCCTCTCCGTCTCCCTCGCTTATGAGCCAGAGCGCTCGCACCGTCGCGCCGTGAGCTCACGGACGTCGAGGCCCAGCGCTCGCGCCCCCTTATAAGCAGCGCCTCGCCCCTAGGGTTTCCCTCTTCCCCCCTTAGCCGCCACCACCTCTATCTTCTTCTTTTGTCTCCTCCTTCGTTCCCAAGTGAGGAAGCATAGAGAGTTCAGAGAAGAACCACCGAGCGCGTTCCGCCATCGTTTGTGAGGCCTCCTCGTTGTCTTCTTCAACTTCAAGCAAGGCTAGGAGCAAGAAGGGTCCAAGTATGCGCGATCTTCTTCCTCGACTTCGTCTGCTTCCTCTGCGTCGCCAAGTCACGCGCCTGGCATCCTCCCCTGCTTCCTTCTTCCTCGGATAGGAACCGCGTCGGGTTCAGAGCTCGTCCGCGTCGCCGCTGGTTTGTCTCCGTGACCGTCTGCGTGTCCTAGGGTGAGCTAGGTATACCTGCTTCCCTCCCTCTTCTTCCTGTCGCGTTTAGGTCACCGGAGTCACTACTAGATCCATGCCATCGTCGTGCCCTCGCTGCTCCGGCGAATCTCTGAAACTTTCAGAGAAACGCTACCGTGCCCCATCGGATCTTGTCCCCGCTCACCTCGCTCGGTCCCCTGCTTTGCTTCACCTCATTGCCTCG
This sequence comes from Triticum dicoccoides, assembly GCF_002162155.2. Classification (NCBI taxonomy): domain Eukaryota; kingdom Viridiplantae; phylum Streptophyta; class Magnoliopsida; order Poales; family Poaceae; genus Triticum; species Triticum dicoccoides. The sequence continues at coordinate 406,390,491 of NC_041383.1, forward strand.
CTGCATCCTTGCCTCAAGTGCCGCACGCAAGCCCCACTGCATGCCTACACGCCCGCCGTGGCCGAGCGCCTCGACCTGCAAGCCCGACCCTGTCTCTCTGTCTTGCTCCGCTTGGTTCAGATCCAATGCATGCATCTTCAGCGAGTCCACACGCATCACCAACACCCGTAGAAGCCCCGCAACACACGCACATCTCGCTTGCAAGCCCCGTTGCCTGCTTCGACCTGTAACCACCATGATCGAGCCAAGCTCCTGCTCGTCCTCGGTTTCCAGTACCCGTAGCCTTGTATGCGCATGCCCGCAGCAGCCGCCGCTTGGTTCACCTGCACGCACACCCTTTTCCGCACACCCGCTGATGCCTAGCAGCAGAGATCGGCGCGGCGTTCGCTCGCCGATGCCGTGAGCTTTCTCGGCGTAGCCATGGCTGAAGCTCGCCACTTCTGTTGTTTGACCATCAAGGAATCACCTTGTAGTGCACACAACACACGCACCAGCCCAACTGGTTAGTCCTCCCCTTTCCCCACGGGCGTAACACTCTTTTCCATCAATTTTTGCCTTACCAGGTCAAGCTTGTTCATGTTGGATCAAGTCTAGTTTCCATCACAAACATCTTCTAGGCGGGCTGGTCAGCGCGCCAGTTTTCCTCACAGAGGAACTGGGTTTGAGTCCCAGCAGCCCCAATTTTTGCTCTGTTTCCTTTTATTTTTCTGCACACGCACACTCAGCCGCTGGGCCAAATCTCCTCCTGGGCCGCTGCACTGTGTTGCATTCGACTCGCGTAGTTTGTTTTTCCTTCTCTGTGGTTTTAGTATTTTCCAAGCGCATGCATAATTACATTACTGCCACTGTTTTGCATTATTAATAACTAAATATGCATGCATCCAAATTAAACAAACTATATATGTAAAATGCTTATTTTATGTAGTTTCACAATATGCTGCTTTTATCCATGTTTAAAATGATTAAACTTGCTGTTTGCATTAATTTGCATAAATTCTATGTTAAAATGATTTATTTCATAACTAAATAACCGTAGCTCCAATTTTAATAAACTTTATATGTAAATGGGGTGAAAAAATGCATAGATTAAAATATGTTTTAGGGCAGAACAGTAGCTAATTCAAAATATGGACATGAGGATTCTCCGGAATTGTTGTTTCTTGCTTTCGGACTCACTTAAACTTGCCTAAATAGTTAGTTTATTTATGCTTCAGCTCTTGCCATGTTTAACAACATTTAACATTGTTTGGTAGCTTAAACGAGATTAAACTAAATATGTCAATGTGGTGTTTTGTCAATATGCAACTCATTGCATATTGAGCTCCACTTAAATTGTAGTATTGTTTATTGCACTTTGCCATGCCATGCATTTTTTAAATCGGACATGCATCATACTTGTTTGTGCATCATGCCGTGTTTATGCTTGTTGGTTTACCATGTTGTTTGCTTCTTTCCGGTGTTGTTTCTTCTTGATAATTCCGGTAATGTTGCGTTTGTGAGGATTCGTTCGACTACGCTTGCTCGTCTACTTCATGGACTTGTTCTTCTTCCTAGCGGGATTTCAGACAAGATGACCGCTACCCTGAATCTCACTGCTATCATTGCTATGCTAGTTGCTTCATTCTATTGCTATGCTGCGCTACCTATCATTTGCTCTTCAAGCCTCCCAAATTGCCATGTCAGCCTCTAACCTTTTCACCCTTCCTAGCAAACCATTGCTTGGCTATGTTACCGCTTTGCTCAACCCCTCTTATAGCGTTGTTAGTTGCAGGTGAAGTTGAAGATTGCTCCATGATGGACAGGGTTATGTTGGGATATCACAATATCTATTATTTAATTAATGCATCTATATACTTGGTAAAGGGTGGAAGGCTCGGCCTTATGCCTGGTGTTTTGTTCCACTCTTGCCGCCCTAGTTTCCGTCATACCGGTGTTATGTTCCTTGATTTTGCGTTCCTTACGCGGTTGGGTGATTTATGAGACCCCCTTGACAGTTTGCTTTGAATAAAACTCCTCCAGCAAGGCCCAACCTTGGTTTTTCCATTTGCCTCACCTAAGCCTTTTTCCCTTGGGTTTCCGAAGCCCGAGGGTCATCTTTATTTACCGCCCTGGGCCAGTGCTCCTCTGGGTGCTGGTCCAAATTGAGCGATGTCAGGCGCCCCCTGGGCAACCAGGGTCTATGCCAACCCGACGTCTGGCTCATCCGGTGTGCCCTGAGAACGAGATATGTGCAGCTTCTATCAGGATTTGTCGGCACATCGGGCGGCTTTGCTGGTCTTGTTTTACCATTGTCGAAATGTCTTGTAAACTGGGATTCCGAGACTGATCGGGTCTTCTTGGGAGAAGGAACATCCTTCGTTGATCGTCAGAGCTTGTGATGGGCTAAGTTGGGACACCCCTGCAGGGTATAAAGTTTCGAGAGCCGTGCCCGCGGTTATGTGGCAGATGGGAATTTGTTAATGTCCGGTTGTAGAGAACTTGACACTTGACTTAAGTAAAACGCATCAACTGCGTGTGTAGCCGTGATGGTCTCTTTTCGACGGAGTTCGGGAAGTGAACACGGTTTTGGGTTATGTTTGACGTAAGTAGGAGTTCAGGGTCACTTCTTGATCATTGCTAGCTTCACGACCGTTCCGTTGCTTCTCTTCTCGCTCTTATTTGCGTATGTTAGCCACCATATCTTGCTTAGTCGCTGCTACAACCTCACCACTTTACCCCTTCCTTACCCATTAAGCTTTGCTAGTCTTGATACCCATGGTAATGGGATTGCTGAGTCCTCGTGGCTCACAGATTACTACAACATCAGTTGCAGGTGCAGGTTATGCGATGATCATGACGCGAGAGCGATGTTTACTTGTTTTGGAGTTCTTCTTTTGCTTCTTCTTTGATCAGGGGATAGGTTCCAGGTCGGCAGCCTGGGCTAGCAGGGTGGATGTCGTTTGAGTTTCTGGATGTTGCTCTTATGTATGATGATGTTGTGTTCGTGTGGCATTCTATGCCTCTTGTATGTATCCCCAACTATTATGTAATGATACGATGTAATGATATCCACCTTGCAAAAGCGTCTCCAATATGCGCTTCTATCCTTAGTGGGACCTTCGAGCTCCTTTAGGATAGGGTCGCATATTGGGCGTGACATTATTGGGAAGAATTAAACGCAACTCTGAAGATTGGGGTTCCGACGATGGTAAGGAGTCAGGTATGACACCTAAGTTCGATTGTGTTAAATCTTTTATGGATACCGATGCTTTTCGGTGATTTAGCACTAAGTATGGATTTGACTCTGAGATAGTAGCTTCTTTCTGTGAATCTTTTGCTACTCACGTTGATCTCCCTAAAAAGAAGTGGTTTAAATATAATCCTCCCGTTGAAGTGAAAGTAGTTGCACCTATTACAGTTGAAGAAAAGACTGTCACTTATAGTGATCCTATCGTTCCTACTACTTATATTGAGAAACCTCCTTTTCCTGTTAGGATAAAGGATCATGCTAAACCTTCAACCGTTGTTTGTAAGAGTAATACTAGGACTTATACACCTCCTGAGCAAATCAAAGTTGAACCTAGTATTGCTATGGTTAAAGATCTCTTGGATGATGATTTAGATGGGCATGTTATTTATTTCTGTGGTGAGACTGCTAATATTGTTAGACCAGATACTAAGAGACATAGACCCTTGATAGGCATGCCTGTTATTTCTGTTAAAATAGGAGATCATTGTTATCATGGCTTATGTGATATGGGTGCTAGTGCTAGTACAATACCCTATGACTTATATAAAGAAATTATGCATGATATTGCACCCGTTGAGTTGGAAGGTATTGATGTTACTATCAAGCTTGCCAATAGGGATACTATTTCACCAGTTGGGATTGTTAGAGATGTTGAAGTCTTGTGTGGGAAGGTTAAATACCCTGCTGATTTTCTCGTTCTTAGTTCCCCACAAGATGACTTTTGTCCCATTATTTTTGGTAGACCCTTCTTAAATACTGTTAATGCTAAAATCGATTGTGAAAAGGATACTGTCACAATTGGCTTAGACGGTATGTCTCATGAGTTTAATTTTGCTAAGTTTCGTAGACAACCACGTGATAGAGAATCACCTAGTAAGGATGAGATTATTGGTCTTGCTTCCATTGTTGTACCTCCTACTGATCTATTAGAACAATATTTGCTAGACCATGAAAATGATATGTTTATGAAGGAAAGAAGGGAAATAGATGAAGTGTTCCTTAAACAAGAACCTATGCTTAAACACAACCTTCCCGTTGAAATTCTTGGGGATCCCCCTCCACCCATGGGTGATCCCGTGTTTGAACTCAAACCATTACCTGATAATCTTAAGTATGCTTATCTTGATGAGAAGAAAATATATCCTATTATTATTAGTGCTAACTTTTCAGAGCAAGAAGAAGAAAGATTATTGAAAACTCTGAAGAAGCACCGAGCTGCTATTGGATATACTCTGGATGATCTTAAGGGCATTAGTCCCATGTTATGCCAACACAAAATTACAGTGGAGAAAGATGCCAAACCAGTTAGAGATCCTCAACGACGACTGAATCCCAAGATGAAAGAAGTGGTAAGAAAGGAGATACTAAAGCTCCTTGAGGCACGTATAATTTATCCCGTTGCTGATAGTGATTGGGTAAGCCCTGTCCATTGTGTTCCTAAAAAGGGAGGTATTACCGTTGTTCCTAATGATAAAGATGAATTGATCCCACAAAGAATTATTACATGTTATAGGATGGTAATTAATTTCCATAAATTAAATAAGGCTAGTAAGAAAGATCATTACCCTTTACCTTTTATTGATCAAATGCTAGAAAGACTATCCAAACACACACATTTCTGCTTTCTAGATGGTTATTCTGGTTTCTCTCAAATACCTGTGTCAGCGGGAGATCAACCAAAAACTACTTTTAGTTGCCCTTTCGGTACTTTTGCTTATAGACGTATGCCTTTTGGTTTATGTAATGCACCTTCTACCTTTCAACAATGTATGATGGCTATATTCTCTGATTTTTGTGAAAAGATTTGTGAGGTATTCATGGATGATTTCTCCGTTTATGGATCCTCTTTTGATGATTGCTGGAGCAACCTTGACCGAGTTTTGCAGAGATGCGAAGACACTAGTCTCATCCTGAATTGGGAAAAGTGTCACTTTATGGTTAATGAAGGCATTGTTTTGGGGCATAAGATTTCCGAGAGAGGTATTGAAGTTGATAAAGCTAAAGTTGATGCTATTGAAAAGATGCCATGTCCCAAGGACATAAAAGGTATAAGAAGTTTCCTTGGTCATGCCGGTTTTTATAGGAGGTTCATTAAAGACTTTTCTAAAATCTCTAGGCCTCTGACTAATTTATTGCAAAAAGACATTCCTTTTGTCTTTGATGATGATTGTGTAGAAGTATTTGAAGTACTTAAGAAAGCTTTGATCATTGCACCTATTGTTCAGCCACCTGATTGGAATTTACCTTTTGAAATTATGAGTGATGCTAGTGATCTGTAGGTGTTGTTCTAGGGCAAAGAGTTGATAAGAAATTGAATGTTATCCAGTATGCTAGTAAGACTCTTGATACTGCCCAGAGAAATTATGCTACTACTGAAAAAGAATTCTTAGCAGTTGTGTTTGCATGTGATAAGTTTAGACCTTATATTGTTGATTCCAAAGTTACTATTCACACTGATCATGCTACTATTAAATATCTTATGGAAAAGAAAGATGCTAAGCCTAGATTCACTAGTAGAGTGCCCGTGCGTTGCCACGGGCTTCTGAAATAGTTTGTTGAAGTCACATAAAGATAATGCATGCTAAATATCGCGTGTAGAGACAATATAAAAGGATCACAATTGCATAACAATTGAAGTCCAATTCACTTGTAATGTAAACTCATAACAAGATATCAAATTGAGAACGTATATGTATAAAGTAATGATCCAAATAAAAATATATTACAGAATATTGAGATCTACTTGATGCGCTTAAGAAATTCTCGTACAATATCAGGCAAGTTGTCTTTAGCTTCATTCGCACGATGTTTGAGCAAGTATAATAAAAACCGCTTCCTCAACTCATACCCATCCTGCAAAAGCAATATACATAGTTAGGACGAATACTTCACATGGAAGATTTAAAAACATGTGTAATGCACAATACTCACCGCACAAACCGGTTGCACAAGGTCTTTACCGTTTCACCAGAGCATAAAATGAAAGACATAAAAACCTGACAAATCCCTGCAATTTACTAAATTGTTATTGTATTAAATATGGTGATAATAAAAATAAATGTTTGTATGATAAATTTATTACCCGTCTATGCTCGTTGGAATACCATTAGGAAATACACGTTCGCATTTTGATATATCAGAATGCCATCCTGGTTGCTTTATTTCGAGTGCTTCTTTGAATTCCCTCGCAAAACTTTTTAATTTCACTAAGTGCCTCAAAATTTTCATCTCCGTCGTTTGTATTGTACGAATAGGATCCAGAATAGATACATGACATGCCTCTTTTTCGATGACGTACAAGATGTATCGACGATGGATTCATATGGAAGATAAATCTACAAGTGGTAGGTATTACAGACAACAATAAACCATGACAAACAACGGAAAAAATACCTTACTTACCATGTTGCACGATATTTTGTTGTTGTCTATCCCATGCCAGCTATCAAACAAAGTTGCCAACTTCTGAATAGTTTCCTTATCGCAAAAACTTTTGACTCTCGTGTTGAATCCCACAGCATGGACTGAGTAAAAAATACTATTTAAAAACATGTTCATACTAATGATGTTGAATGAAGAATTATGATAACTTACACAAAATTGTAGATCCATGTAGTGTATTGGAGGGTCTGTGAACAATACTCCCTCGTCGCATGCCAGAATACGCACAGCAATATTGAAACAATCATTGTCCATAGACTGCTCCATGTTAAGTATGCTTTGAAGTTTTTTGAGACTTAAGCCCATTGGACGGGGTGTCGAGCTTCGGTCCCATTCTTTTCTGAGAATTGGATGGTAAGAATAACAACAGTGTATACTGGCACCTTACATATTGATAAATGATACTTACTCCAAACACTTGGCATCATCAATGGACATGATATAGTTGCAAAGGCCGACAAGCAATTCACATTGATCCGTGGGCATGTTGGGGATTGGGCTAGGATGTTTGTCTTTAATGTCTGGTTGATGGTATATTGGACATCATTTTAGCTTATTCTGTTCTGAATCGAGCAAAATGACAACTAATTTTCGTCGAAAGTGCTTGATATCCTCCTGCAAGATATACAAAAAATCGATATAACATTATTCCAATAAAATAATGAGATAATGTATAAAAGGAAATACCTGGGTGAACTGATCTGTTAATACATCTGCTGTCCAATATTCCATAAAATTTAGCATAAATAGTCCACAAGATGCGCTATAATATCATAAAAAATACTTCAGAATATCACACATCTGAATCAAATAAATAGACCATTTCAAAAAAAATTGTGTTCATTATACCCACATGGCTTGAATCAACTAATAGATACAGTGCGACATTTTACTATCAATATGTTATACTATATTATATTTTTATGTTGATGAGTACCAAAGAAAATAATTTTCAATTTGTGACAAGTGCTTACCCATCCGTTTGTTTTGCCTCTAGGAACTGTTCTACGACATTTCATTTTGTAACATTGAGATCAGACCACTCATGATCTTTATTAAACTCCGGACTTTGTTCTCCAAGTTTCAAACGATTCTCAAGTCCTAGTAACTATTTTATATATGGAAAGTAGGTTATGGCAAATAAACATATGTCAAGAGTACCAAAAAAGAATAGTAGTTACCGTAATAGTAAGGTCACTCCGATTGATCCGAGAACCAAGCGAGTCCAATACTTGAATCTCACGTTTTTGGGCATTGACGACTGCCAGATACCAATGACTCTGCTCAATGTTAATCGGAATGAATAGCTGGTGTAAAAATCATATATGTTGTAGTCGTAATTAGATATAAATTATAACAAATCATTATACACATGGATTAATTAAAAAAATACATCATGATAAGCATGGATGATGAGGCGAGACTAACCATATCTTTTTGTACATAAGTATTAACATGATGTACGATGCGGCGATATTTTGATGGGTCTATGTCTCTTTCTCCATCTTCTTATATCTGGCCAGAAACGAACATGCTAATAATATGTACCTTTGCACCCGCCCTGTCTCGTAGATGGTCGTGAGCCAGCATGCAATATATGTAAGCATTTATCACCTGCAATTCCATGTATGGATTATATCTATGTTTTACACGATATTATATATTGTTTATATTAATAATCACAAATTTTATGCAATTGGTCTTACACCATCGTGTAAGAACACATCATCCTTCATAAGACATTGCAGATCGTCGTTTGATAACAAGGCATCTACGATGTCCACGAATATGGTTTTCTTGTGGGCAGACATGATTGATTCGATGACTGTAATATCTCTAGGGGTACAAACATAGTCTGTCGGCATCATTATTATTATTATTATTATTATTATTATTATTATTATTATTATTATTATAGTGCCTGATCTATCTAAGTAGTACAGAGCTGATTCGGCTAACGCTACAGATCTGTACGGGACAGGGACACCTAATCGTGATTATTTCCAACAGAGGACGGAGCAGGGGCCGAGCCAGCGTATAATTTCTATGCATTGCAATAGGAGAAAGAAATGTAACCAAACTCTTAGCCAATAAGCACGACTCAAGAAAAAGTATCACCGCTTATCCTCTTTCTCACCCTCACTAATGGTGGTGATGTTTACTTGATCATAACGCCTTCGAATGTGCTCAAACCCACGATAATTAGCTCGATCACCACATGGCACACTTGTCAAGCGCAAGGGGATGTTAAACACTTCCAAAAAAATCGTCAGAGTGTATGTGCGGGTCACCCTCCACGGGCTGCTTTTATCCTCTAAAATGAAATTAACCTTAATTCATTATCCCATGGAATAGTCATGCTAACCTTTTGTGATGCTTCGAATTAAGAAAGTGACCTCATCTCTCCTTCCTCCTAACATCGGTACCCCTTGCCATAAACCAGGAACAGATGATTATGTGACTTGTGATGGTTCATCTGTCTTTCTTTTGTGTGCATCTTTTTTGGATTGTACATATTCATATGATTCTATTACGGCTCAAATAATCAAAAATGTATCACAGGAATTCCACCCATAAATTTCAATAATAGATTTCTTATGCTCCTAATTTTGTATGAATTTAATCATCTAATTCATACACATAGGACTAAAAACCTAAATGATAGTGCCATACTTCTGCACATAAATTCACAAGTTAACTAACACCAGGATCAACGATAAGCTAAATGAGATCAAACTTGCATTACCGAGCAGTTCAGAGCTGGAGAGTGTACATTCCCTGATGCTTCTACCTTTTATCATGTTCAAACATGTGCATTCCAATGTACGGAGGACTCAATGAACGTGTGTTTATGGCAAAGGGGGCTTCAGGGCAGTGTGCAGAAGGCACGTGGATCCCTCAATGGCGACGTGCGACAACGACCGAGATAGATGCAGCAGCAGCATGAGAGAGATGCAGCAGCAGCGGTAAATTTATTGATGTACATGGTGATAAAAACACAAAACAATTACTGGTTCGTATTCATATTTAGGTCCATTTCAATCGGCAGACATAACACAATTTTTTTATGTACAGAGATATTCCAAAAGGTTCAGTATTATATCGGAAAAGGGACACAGACGAAAGGAAAATATACATATTGAGCAGATTTTACAGCCAGACAAGCACCAGCAATAAAATTGATGCCTAATGAAAATGTTTTACAACCTTCATACCAATCCACAGTGAGAGAACATCTGGCAACCACAAAATCCATAGGAAGAAACGATCAAGAGAACATCTAGTAAAAAGGATGGCTCGCATCTCTTGTCCGATTGGTGCAAAGAAGAGCAAGGGATTGGTTTTGGGGAGCAACTCACGGAAGTATATCTGCATTCCCGATTGGAGCAACTTAGGGGAGTATATCAGCTTCAGCATCAACCCAATCGCTCCATCAGGCATACCTACAGCATTGCCCCGATTCAGATGCAAGCTTATATGCTGTAACACAAATTTGAAGAAACCCCTGAATAGAATAAAAGGTTCTACTCTTCACAAAAGAGCTGCATGATTTTCTAACCATACATATAAATCAATAAATATTTGTTGTAATGGAATTTACTATCACATTTGCGCTACCACCATCAGAGCAGAGCAACAGGCGCAGCTAGGAAATCAAAATAGGTACAGTAACGATCACTAAGAAAAGCAAGAACATATATATTCAATGTATGCCTGCAAAAGGAAGAATATCGATATGACAGAAATTCAGCAGTATAATATTATGTTGGACTTCAATGTTTAAGGTCAAAATTCTATAAGTTGGCTCTTATTTTACATAGATAAAAATGTCTAATTATTCAGATAGTGTAGCTTAAAAAATGAATTCTATAGTACACTCCAGCACCACATGGTTCATTCATAGTTTATGGAGCACTAACATCAAGGCTACCTAGTGTGTTTCCCAAGAAAATCTCTCATCATACGGGATGTTCACTAAGTATTTCATATGCCCTTTTTTTTGGTAAGATAAAGTCAAGGGGTGAGGGGACAGCTCAAAGCAGGAGATATGGTAAGTACACGCTGAACAGAGCACTAAAATAGCAATAGTTAAACATGCTATAAATAATACTCGTATTTCAAGCTAAAACATGAAGCTTAACATAAATCTACTAAGTAATATATTCAAGCTATGGTTAATTAAACTACCTTGCAGAATAAGGCCATTCATCATGGATCCTTGCACATTTCGTCTTCCACTTGCAGCATTGACCCTAAAATCGATGTGTGATGAGATAATCGGCACCGACAACCCACCAGAGCTTATATTTATTCCAATGTTACTTCTGCACACAATGTTTGTAATACGTGGACCCAAAGCTGGGTTTCCAGGAACATAATTTCGATTACCACTGGTGGCCAAGTTTGAGGATAAACCTTGAATGGTACCACCCATATTCATTCCACTTCTAAATGCTTGACCTCCACCAACATTCATTACTCTACCACTGACACCTGAATGTGCATGAGGAATCTGCAAAAGAAAAAATAATACCAAAAAAGTAAAAATCATCATCCTCCACATGAAACCAAAGCAAGAGTATGTTATAATTTATCAAGCCAACAAAATTGTTCCTTAGATTGCAAACCAATTAACATACATATTCATGATGTTGAACGTATATAAATAACAATGCCGCAAACCTCCACAAAGGTGGGCATTCGAACCTGAGAATGACAACAGGAAGGCTGTTTGTAGCAAATCTCCCAGAAATGCTCCCTCTGGGTTGTTGGACCCCAGATGATGGAACCCTACTCTTCACATCATTCCTTTTTGCAAGTGATCCAGGAATATTTTGGAAGACTATAATTTCCATGAATGTTGTGAAGACCTGAAAATGCAAAAAATGATAAGAGATAAAAACGTTTAATCAATGGGCGTTCACTATGTCAATGCGCTAACCGAGTTAGCGCACCATATGCTCACCAGAGTGATGAAAACCTTGAAATAATCCAGATTGACCGGAAAAGGATGTTGCAAATGGTCACTTGGACGAGTCTAGAAGGTTCGATGTGGGATGTGGAACTGTTAAGATTAAACTACCAAGGAAGAAAGCATCAAGTTATCAAGACAAATAATAACAAAAGGTAGTAAACAGACAGAATTGGAAAGTGTATGTGCACAGTGAATCAATGGTAGTCCAGTAGAAGGATAAGCAAGTACATTCAGCAAAATGGACATTGTTGACAACTGAAAAGCAAGTCAACACTCAAGGTCAAACAAATTAAATTACTCATAAATATTTAAACCAGACAAATTAAATTGAACTCTCTCTCTCTCACACACTTAATTCAGGGCATTTCATTAATATATGTTGCTCCTTTCAGTTCAGGGCCTTCCTTTTCTTGTGCCAGCACACATGCCACCTAAGTCGATATGGCTGAAATACGTGCCATCACACATGCCACCTACATAGAAATGGCTGAAACACCATTCTAAGGAATACATTACACATAAGCTTGATGACAGAACTACTGCCAATGTAAAATATTTGTAAGCCTAATTGAGAACTATGTTAGAAAATAAAATAAAATAAAATTGTCACTATTGTATTATTATAAAACAAAATTATCACTCGTGTTCTTGGTAAACACGGTGAGATGTAAACAGTCAATGAGATTATTAGAAGTGATAAAAATGGAAATGCACAAGAAGTGCAACATATTAACAAAAAATTTAGAGCAAGGACTGACATGACGATAGGAAAAATGAATCAATGAGGTTATTAGAAGTGATAAAAAAAGAAATGCACAAGCAATGCAAAATACTAAAAAGAATTCTAGAAGGTTTCACATGACTATGGACAATTGATTTTTGCTTTCAGCGAATTCATGGAGACAACAGGTGGCTCTGAGCTTGGCAACCTAGCATGTACTGAATATATCTCTGAATGACTTACTGCAAGTGTGTGTCATTAAAGTAACGAAATTTTTCTTCACAAGCTTGATTCCTGATAAACAAGGGCCAATTCATTAGACTTATGGATAGAATATGGACCAAGTTGATGCAAAACATTACATATTACAACACCGCTGCCACTGCAATTCAGGCAACTCCTTGTGTGCAGCCTTGTTCTTCTGTATCTGCAACAAGTTTATTTGGTCCACAAATTGTTTGGCCGAATGCACTTATCAACACACAGGCAAGCTAGAAATCTTCGTATAGGGGGGATACCTTCTTCCTACATGAGATTAAAAAAATGTACATCAGACTTCAAAGCAAAACGATCCTCGGCCATCGAGAGAATCAAATTTCAGAGGACCACCAGGGGCCCCATCTTGTTGTGACTGGTAGTGAGGAGCAGCCTCGGAGTAGCGTCATGTATCATAAAAATCATGCTTGGAGTGAAAACAAACAAACTTGCATCATAATCTGCTACCAACTGTACACTGCATGTTACCTACAAAGCAAACTGAAAGAAAAGTATTTCTTGTTTGAGAACCGAAGAGACATGCACGCATATCATGGTATGGAAAGATAATAGAGTTGCAATCTGATGCAATCATCAAGACAGGTTTGAGTGTCGTGAGGATGGAGTCAGAGCTTCACGGCCACCTAAAGCGAAGAAGTGCAGTCGTATTGGATTTAACAGGAGCCGGTCCATCATCACCATACAGCAAGAGATGCAAGCAATTGGTCGCCGGGCCCACGCAGTCCCGACCATACATGCGATCGCAAACCTCGCAACATTAAGATCAGAACACAAAATTTGAATCAATTTGGTCCTCTTGTCCTGAGAGAATGAATGAATGAGCTTACCACATCTGAATCTGTTGTTGCCGCTGCATGTCAGGCTTATAGCGATATAACTTGCAGCCCTTGCTAAACAAGAATGACAGCCCCTTCCACTCTGAACCCATTGCACAAATCACAATTACACCCCACTCCATGAACACATTTAATTTGCATTCCAAGGTGCCAGATGATGCCGACGGCAAAGGGGTCGTGGCCGTAGATGATGAAGCAGAGGTCGGCGCTAACGAAGTCCATGAAGGCGCCGAAGATGGCCACTGGGTCCTGCCCTGCCATGTTGGCATCGCCGGGGAAGCCAGGAACGCATGGTTGGCTCTCATTAAATCAGAAACATTGTGTCAGTTATAAAATCCATGCAAAACATTACTTGACGATTCTTTGAACAACATGAGAGCTAAAACTAAGTTCAAGTGGCATCTATTCAAAAAATAATGTTCAGTATTGATCATGAATTGTTAAGCAAAAAGTAAGGAGAGCATGACAATGTTAATAAACAGCGACAGCGAACACACACACGCATGCTCAACAGCGTCAGGAAGCACACACATCAGCAGGAAGCACACACAGCGGCAGGGCACATCACGTACACATGCTGGGTACAAACGAACAATCTTAGTACACAAAAAATAGAGCAAAGATAAATAAGTTTGCTTTCTCAAGAAATAATTAGGGCTCACAGGAACTTCTCAACGTGCTTTTGTTGCACATTCTCTGATAAAATTTGCAGTGACCATTGCTCTACTTTGAGACTACAGAAAGCAAACACAAAGCGAACAGAAAGTGAACATACTTGTTCCTCTCGATTCAGGGCACGCCCTAACGGCGCTCCTCACTGTAAAAAGGAGCCCCAGGACCATGAACGATCAATCTAGATATTTATGTTACCTTCTAAAATCAAGGCCCTCGAGTTTCTTGAGAGCGGACTGTTTTTTAAAACCAAACCAGCACTCAGGTAGATAGAAACCATGCTATATGAATACCACCCTAGAACTACATCCTTTTCTTGCATTTCTTCTAAAACTTCTCCAACAACATTTATCTTGTTCAATGCCACACGGCTGGTCATTGGAAGGAAACATGTGAGGTTATCCGGCTTAATATTCTTCACCTTCATCTCCTCAAAAAGGCTACGGATATTCTGATGCTGGCCTAACTTCATGCAAATGGACATCAAACTATTGATGAGGCAGAGTACTGGCTGAGATGCCAAGTTCGTCCATCTTGCGATAAAGGTCTGGAAACTATCCTGTGTAAACCACCAATAACTGCGGTGTTGTGTATCGACAGATGATGAGCACCTTCAAAGAACACTTTAGGAGTAGAGATTACTCAATTAACTATGATTTAGCAAAACTGGAAGGTTATCATCAGCATGTCCTGACCTGGTGCCAGTTTCGGAAGTTTCTGTAAATATTGGAAGATATAACTGACATGAAGCAACATCAGGTATTCCCGTAGTAGCAACCTGCAATTATAGAAGTTGCATCAGAACAAATAGAAACAATCTAGTATTATGACGTTGCATCACAATATGAAGAGTGCCATCCTTTCTGGAGCTACGGCAGTCCTGAATCATTTAGTACTATATCTGTCTTTTGAGTTCATCGTCAGTCTTCTTCAGAAAAACATCACAAGCCCAACAAAAGCTTCATCTTCCACCAAAAGAGCACTTGCACCGTTGCCTTGCTAAAATGCTTCAGATTTGTTAACTTGATTGCTGTAGATTACCACACTGAACTGAAATAAATCAAAATAGGACAAACGAAATTAATATTTCAGGCGTCAAGTTAATAATCATGAAGAATTAGCATCTCTTTGAAGATTGTCCAGAGTGGAGTCAAAACAGATTTTGTTCTAGATTGACACTAAACATAACAAACACTTTTTTAAAAGCGTAATCTCGATAGTGAGAAACATCAGAAAGGGCATTAGACGTGTACACATATAGTCTTAGAAATATGTAACACCGGTAGTTCTCAAATTAGTCATTGCAGGAACTTTGCATTATCTGTTCACCGCGTCTACAATTTGACATGATTCATTAATTAAGTTGGCAGTTTTTAAAAGAGAATTGGCAGATGATTTTAACCTCTTACAACTTCTTGCTAATTGTCACCGACTAACAATCAAACAAAGACCTGCACGGTGCTTAACCAATAGTAATTCAGCAAATTACATGTTAACTGAAGCATCAAATTAATTGACAGATTCTTGCTCATGGTCAAAGACTAATAATCAAAGTAAATTGCCAGCATATGGATGCAGAGGCAGTTGGTTGTGGCGCCTTGGACCTCCTGACCCTGGGGCAAATGAGGTCTGAGTTGGTCCTCCAGCTGTCATACACAAAAGCTATGCGGAAATCACCTGTACACATGTGGTCTGACACATGAATGAATCTCCACGAATGAGACGAGCAGGTTAACCCTAAAATCAGATTCTTTGCCCAAAAAATCAATTTGACAAATCCAGCAATGGTAGCAGAGGGGGAGGGCTGGGCATCTTACTCGTGGACGTTGGTCTCAATGACCTGGCAGACGAAGAGGGAGATCATGGAGGTCTTGTCGGCCCCTGACTGGGCCTGGGCGATGACGCCGTGGACGGTGATGATTGGGATGACGGTGCGCTGCTGGATGGATACGCCATTGACGACGGCTGGATCTGGAGGGGAGGTGACGGCGCACTGCTGGATGGATATGCCCTCGACGACGGCCGGATCTGGAGGGGAGGTGACGGCGCGTGCAGAGGCCACGCCCGTCGTGGTGCTGGTGGAGACTGCCCGGCGGCGGTGTCATAGGAGTGGCGGCGCATGGAGAGATGCAGCTGGCAAGGGCGTCCATGGCGTGGGGTGGTGCTACATATCGTGGAGGAGACGGAGTCAGGGAGAGATGCGATGAATAGGAGGGGTTGGCCCTGAGGAGAGATGACTCGACGCGTTCGGTCGGGAGCCTGGCCAGCGTGAGCTGCTCCCTCCATCATCGCCGCCGTTTGGAGAGGGGGCGTGGCCGCAGCCGACGCATTCATTGGCCACGGCGAGGCAGACGAGCCCGGCGACGAGATTTGATTCGGTGGGCGGCTGCGTCCTAGGGAGGGAGACGAGAGCGGGTTAGGGATAAGGCAGATGGGTCACTCGGGTTTTTTTTGTGCGCATGCATGGGAAAGGATGTAAAAAAACCAAGGTGAAATAGCGTGGTGGAAGAGAAGGACGAAAAAAAACCGGACGAAAATGGTGGGACGAAAATAAAACCCGAAACGCGACCTACCAACTGAGACATTAGGAGTAGAGATTAGATGGGTTCTCTTGCTCCAAGAATTTGATTTGCATATTGTTGATAGAAAGGGAGCTGAGAACCCCGTTGCAGACAACTTGTCTAGGTTAGAGAATGTTCTTGATGACCCACTGCCTATTGATGATAGCTTTCCTGATGAACAATTAGCGGTTATTAATACTTCTCGTACTGCTCCTTGGTATGTTGATTATGCTAATTACATTGTTGCTAAATTTATACCTCCTAGTTTCACATACCTGCAAAAGAAAAAGTTCTTTTATGATTTAAGACATTACTTTTGGGATGTCCCACACCTTTATAAAGAAGGAGTAGATGGTGTTATTAGACATTGTGTGCCTGAGCATGAACAGGAACAGATCCTACGCAAGTGTCACTCTGAATCCTATGGAGAACACCACGCTGGAGATAGAACTGCACACATGGTAGTACAAACTGGTTTTTATTGGCCTACTCTCCTTAAAGATGCTCGTAAGTTTGTCTTATCTTGTGATAAATGCCAAAGAATTGGTAATATTAGTAGACGTCAAGAAATGCCTATGAATTATTCTCTTATTATTGAACCGTTTGATGTTTGGGGCTTTGATTATATGGGACCTTTTCCCGCCTCTAATGGTTATACACATATTTTAGTTGCTGTTGATTATGTTACTAAGTGGGTAGAAGCTATTCCAACTAGTAGTGCTGATCATAACACTTCTATTAAAATGCTTAAGGAAGTTATTTTTCCGAGGTTTGGAGTCCCTAGATATCTTATGACTGATGGTGGTTCACATTTTATTCATGGTGCTTTCCGTAAGATGCTTGCTAAGTATGGTGTTAATCATAGAATCGCATCTCCTTATCATCCGCAGTCTAGTGGTCAAGTAGAGTTGAGCAATAGAGAGCTCAAATTAATTTTGCAAAAGACTGTCAATAGATCTAGAAAGAATTGGTCCAAAAAACTTGATGATGCATTATGGGCCTATAGAACTGCATACAAAAGTCCTATGGGTATGTCTCCTTATAAGATGGTCTATGGAAAAGCTTGTCATTTACCTTTTGAACTTGAACATAAAGCATATTGGGCTATTAAAGAGCTCAACTATGACTTCAAACTTGCCGGTGAGAAGAGGCTGCTTCATATTAGCTCACTTGATGAATGGAGAACCCAAGCCTACGAGAATGCCAAGCTATTCAAAGAAAAAGTCAAACACTCGCATGATAAAAGGATACAAAAGCGTGAGTTTAACGTAGGTGATTATGTGTTATTATTCAACTCTCGTTTAAGATTTTTTGCAGAAAAACTTCTCTCTAAATGGGAAGGTCCCTACGTTATCGAGGAGGTCTATCGTTCTGGTGCCATAAAAATCAACAACTTCGAAGACACAAGTCCGAGGGTGGTAAACGGTCAAAGAATTAAACATTATATTTCAGGTAATCCTATCAATGTTGAAACTAATATTATTGAAACCATAACCCCGGAAGAATACATAAGGGACACTTTCCAGAATGTTCCAGACTCCGAAAAGGAATATTTATGTGGTACGGTAAGTAAACCGACTCCAAAACAACTCCAATGGCAATTTTTATCGGTTTTGGAATATTTAAGAATTTTAGGAAGAAAGAGTAGTCCGAGGGGGACACGAGGCCTCCACGAGAGTGGAGGGCGCGCCCACCCTTACTGGGCGCGCCCCCCTGTCTCGTGGACACCTCGTGAGCCTCCCAGACTCCATTTTCTTGCACATTATATATTTTGGTCGGTAAAAATTTATTATATAAACTCCCGAAGGTTTTGACCACCGTATCATGCAAATATCCTCTGTTTTCGTTTCGAGCTGTTTCTATTTCAGATCTAGAGCATCATGTCATCTCCAAACGCTCCCAAGGACAAGTTTTTCGAGAGGGTTATCAACCCCTATCTCGCGGAGGTGCTGCAACACCCTCAAACCATTGAGATGCGTGAGGGGGTGCTGCACATCCGCGATGTGGAGGGACCAAGGCGTACCGGAAGCATGGAGACAAAGCTTGAAGCCATGGAGCAGCAAGTTTTCAAGTGCCAAGGGATGGTGGAGCGTGGACTCAACGCCAACCAGATGATGATCACGGAGTTCACCAACAACCACAAGCTAGATGCCAAGGTCATTGGGGAGACCATCTTCAAGCTTCAAGAGAAAATCGAGCACCTCCAAGCCTAGATCTATGACCTGCAAAACCAAAAATATGAGTATGAATATAGATTCAAGAGGATGGGTTTGGCTGTAGATTTAAGGATCCCGGAGACTCGATCATCCTTCTATGATGGTGAGCCTATGCCTTGGAAGATGGACGACAAGCCTACATCATCAACAACTCCTACTTCACCACCTCCGAGGACATAATCACATGGGTATGGGCACTCCCCTTGGCAACTGCCAAGCTTGGGGGAGGTGCCCCGGTATCGTATCACCATCACACTCCTATCTTTACCGTTTTATTTAGTTCGATCCTTTTAGTAGTATCTTGATCTAGTAGACTGAAGTTTTGATATCAAGTAGTTTTGAGTTTTGCTTTGTGATCTCTTTATGTAATCGAGTCCGTGAGTTATCTATAATAAAGATTAGTGTTGAGTCGAGGGCTTTGCTATGTTGCTATGATCTTGAGAAAGTAGAAAGAATAAAAGAGTTCATATTGATCTTACAGTTAGTGATGACTTCACACATAGAAAGTATGAGGCATAAAAGTTGTTGAGAGTTGATAAACGTAGTTTTGGTCATCGTTGCAATTAATAGGAAGTGATAAGGAAAGAGAGGTTCACATACAAATATATTATCTTGAACATCTTTTATGATTGGGAGCACTCATTAAGTATGACATGCTAAAAGAGTTGATGTTGGACAAGGAAGACGACGTAATGGTTTATGTTTTTGCACATCCCAGTTAAAGTATATTGTCATTGACCTTCCAAACATGTTGAGCTTGCCTTTCCCCCTCATGGTAGCCAATTTCCTTGCACCAAGTAGAGATACTACTTGTGCTTCCAAATATCCTTAAACCCAGTTTTGTCATGAGAGTCCACCATACCTACCTATGGATTGAGTAAGATCCTTCAAGTAAGTTGTCATGTTGCAGGCAATAAAAATTGTTATCTAAATATGTATGACTTATTAGTGCAGAGAAAATAAGGTTTATACGATCTTGTTGTGGAAGTAATAAAAGCGACGGACTGCATAATAAAGGTCCACATACAAGGGGCAATATAAAGTGACGTTCTTTTGCATTAAGATTTTGTGCATCCAAACCTAAATGCACATGACAACCTCTGCTTCCCTCTACGAAGGGCCTATCTTTTACTTTATATTTTTACTTTTTGCTTGAGTGAAGGTGATCCTCACCTTTCCCTTTTTCATTTTATCCTTTGGCAAGCTCCTCGTGTTCGAAAGATATATATATATATATATATATATATATATATATATATATATATATATATATATATATCCAATTGGATGTAAGTTAGCATGGACTATTATTGTTGACATCACCTAAAGGTGAATACGTCGGGAGGCAACACAATAGGCCCCTATCTTTCTCAGTGTCCGGCTGAAACTCCATAACCAGAAGTATTGCGTGAGTGTTAGCAATTGTAGAAGACTACATGATAGTTGAATATGTGGACTTGCTGAAAAGCTCTATTGTTGACTCTTTCTGATGTTATGATAAATTGCAATTGCTTCAATGACTGTGATTATAGTTTGTTAGTTCTCAATGAAGTTTCTGAACCATACTTGACATTGTGAATTGATTGTTACTTGAGCATAAGAAATCATATGATAAAGTATATTTATGTTGTTGTTACAAGAATGCTCATGATGCCCTCATGTCCGTATTTTATTTTTATCGACACCTCTATCTCTAAACATGTGGACATATTTTTCGATATCGGCTTCCGCTTGAGGACAAGCGAGGTCTCAGCTTGGGGGAGTTGATACGTCCATTTTGCATCATGCTTTTATATCAATATTTATTGCATTATAGGCTGTTATTACACATTATATCTCAATACTTATGGCTATTCTCTCTTATTTTACAAGGTTTACTATGAAGAGGGGGAATGTCGGCAGTTGGAATTCTGGCTGGAAAAGGATCAAACATTGGAAACCTATTCTGCACTGCTCCAAAAATCCTGAAACTCCACGAAACCTGTTTTTGGAATTAACAAGAATTATTGAGCGGAAGAAATACATCAGGGGGCCCATACCCTAGCTAGAAGGGTGGGGGGCGTGCCCACCCCTACTGGGCGCGCCCCCTGTCTCCTGGGCCCCCTGGTGGCCCCCCGGTGTCCATCTTTTGCTATATGAGGGCTTTTACCCTGGAAAAAATCGTGGGCAAGCTTACGGGACGAAACTCCGCCGCCACAAGGCGGAACCTTGGCAGAACCAATCTAGGGCTGTTCTGCCGGGGACACTTCCCTCCGAGAGGGGGAAATCATCACCAACATCATCACCAACGATCCTCTCATCGGGAGGGGGTCAATCTCCATCAACATCTTCACTAGCACCATCTCCTCTCAAAACCCTAGTTCATCTCTTGTATCCAATCTTGTATCCAAACCACAAATTGGTACCTGTGGGTTGCTAGTAGTGTTGATTACTCCTTGTAGTTGATGCTAATTGGTTTACTTGGTGGAAGATCATATGTTCAGATCCTTAATGCATATTATTACTCCTCTGATTATGAACATGAATATGCTTTGTGAGTAGTTACGTTTGTTCCCGAGGACATGGGTGAAGTCTTTCTATTAGTAGTCATGTGAATTTGGTATTCGTTCAATATTTTGATGAGATGTATGTTGTCTTTTCCTCTAGTGGTGTTATGTGAACGTCGACTACATGACACTTCACCATTATTTGGGCCTAGAGGAAGGCATGGGGAAGTAATAAGTAGATGATGGGTTGCTAGAGTAACAGAAGCTTAGACCCTAGTTTATGCATTGCTTTGTTAGTGGCTGATTTGGATCCATATGTTTAATGTTGTGGTTAGATTTACCTTAATACTTTTTTTGTAGTTGCGGACGCTTGCAATAGGGGTTAATCATAAGTGGGATGCTTGTCCAAGTAAGGGCAGTACCCAAGCACCGGTCCACACACATATCAAATTATCAAAGTACCGGACGCGAATCATATGAGCGTGATGAAACCTAGCTTGACGATAATTCCCATGTGTCCTCAGGAGCTCTTTTCTCACTATAAGAAATTGTCCAGGCTTATCCTTTGCTACATAAAGGATTGGGCCACCTTGCTGCACTTTATTTACTTTATTTACTTGTTACTCGTTACTATTTATCTTATCACAAAACTATCTATTACCTACAATTTTAGTGCTTGCAGAGAAAACCTTACTGAAAACCGCTTATCATTTCCTTCTGCTCCTCGTTGGGTTCGACACTCTTACTTATCGAAAGGACTACGATAGATCCCCTACACTTGTGCGTCATCACCTGCCAGCAATGAGGGGGAGGATTTCCCCCGCTCCGCCGAGGCGCCGCCCCGCCGGCAATGAGACATAGGACATCACTGGCTCCATCGAGGCCCCGCCCCGCTGCCAATGAGGCCGTGCCACACAGAAAACAAGGAAGTGTAGAACACGGTAGTGAAGGAAATATGCCCTAGAGGAAATAATAAAGTTATTATTTATTTCCTTACTTCATGATAAATGTTTATTATTCATGCTAGAATTGTATTAACTGGAAACATAATACATGTGTGAATACATAGACAAACATAGTGTCGCTAGTATGCCTCTACTTGACTAGCTCGTTAATCAAAGATGGTTAAGTTTCCTAATCATAGACATGAGTTGCCATTTGATTAACGGGATCACATCATTAGGAGAATGATGTGATTGACTTGACCCATTCCGTTAGCTTAGCACTTGATCGTTTAGTATGTTGCTATTGCATTCTTCATGACTTATACATGTTCCTATGACTATGAGATTATGCAACTCCGTTTACCGGAGGAACACTTTGTGTGCTACCAAACGTCACAACGTAACTGGGTGATTATAAAGGTGCTCTACAGGTGTCTCCGAAGGTACTTGTTGAGTTGGCATATTTCGATATTAGGATTTGTCACTCCAATTGTCGGAGAGGTATCTCTGGGCCCTCTCGGTAATGCACATCACTATAAGCCTTGCAAGCAATGTGACTAATGAGTTAGTTGCGGGATGATGCATTACATAACGAGTAAAGAGACTTGCCAGTAACGAGATTGAACTAGGTATTGAGATACCAACGATCGAATCTCGGGCAAGTAACATACCGATGACAAAGGGAACAACGTATGTTGTTATGCGGTTTGACCAATAAAGATCTTCGTAGAATATGTGGGAGCCAATATGAGCATCCAGGTTCCGCTATTGGTTATTGACCAGAGATGTGTCTCGGTCATGTCTACATAGTTCTCGAACCCATAGGGTCCGCACGCTTAACGTTCGGTGATGATTTATATTATGAGTTATGTGTTTTGATGTACCTAATGTAGTTCGGAGTCCCGGATGAGATAGGGGACATGACGAGGAGTGTTGAAATGGTCGAGACGTAAAGATCGATATATTGGACGACTATATTCGGACATCGGAAAGGTTCCGAGTGATTCGTGTATTTATCGGAGTACCGGAGAGTTACGGGAATTCGCCGGGGAGTATATGGGCCTTATTGGGCTTTAAGGGAAAGAGAGAGGGGAGGCTGCGCGCCCCCCAAGGCCTAGTCCGAATTGAACTAGGGGGAGGGGTTGCGCCCCCTCCTTCCTTCTCTTCTTTTTTCCCTTTCCTTGACTCCTACTCCTACTACTTGGAAGGGGGGGAATCCTACTCCCAGTTGGAGTAGGACTCCTCTAGGGTGTGCCATAGGAGGGTCGGCCCTCCCCCCTCCTCCACTCCTTTATATACGGGGGAGGGGGGCACCCCATGGACACAACAATTGATCTCTTGATCTCTTAGCCGCGTGCGATGCCCCCCTCCACCAGATTCCACCTCGGTAATATCGTAGCGGTGCTTAGGCGAAGCCCTGTGTCGGTAGCATCATCAACACCGTCATCACGCCGTCGTGCTGACGGAACTCTCCCGTAAAGCTCTGCTGGATCGGAGTTCGTGGGACGTCATCGAGCTGAACGTGTGCTGAACTCGGAGTTGCCATACGTTCGGTACTTGAGCGTTCGGATCGTGAAGACGCACGACTACATCAACCGCGTTGTGCTAACGCTTCCGCTTTCGGTCTACGAGGGTACGTGGACACACTCTCCCCTCTCATTGCTATGCATCACTATGATCTTGCGTGTGCGTAGGAATTTTTTTGAAATTACTACGTTCCCCAACAGTGGCATCCGAGCCTGGTTTTATGCGTAGATGTTATACGCACGAGTAGAACACAAGTGAGTTGTGGGCGATACAAGTCATACTGCTTACCAGCATGTCATACTTTGATTCGGCGTTATTGTTGGATGAAACGGCCCGGACCGACATTACGCGTACGCTTACGCGAGATTGGTTCTACCGACATGCTTTGCACATAGGTGGCTGGCGGGTGTCAGTTTCTCCAACTTTAGTTGAACCGAGTGTGGCTACGCCCGGTCCTTGAGAAGGTCAAAACAGCACTAACTTGACAAACTATCATTATGGTTTTGATGCGTAGGTAAGAACGGTTCTTGCTTAGCCCGTAGCAGCCACGTAAAACTTGCAACAACAAAGTAGAGGACGTCTAACTTGTTTTTGCAGGGCATGTTGTGATGTGATATGGTCAAGACATGATACTAAATTTTATAGTATGAGATGATCATGTTTTGTAACAGAGTTATCGGCAACTGGCAGGAGCCATATGGTTGTCGCTTTATTGTATGCAATGCAATCGCCCTGTAATTGCTTTACTTTATCACTAAGCGGTAGCGATAGTCGTAGAAGCAATAGTTGGCGAGACGACAACGATGCTACGATGGAGATCAAGGTGTCGCGCCGGTGACGATGGTGATCATGACGGTGCTTCGGAGATGGAGATCACAAGCACAGGATGATGATGGACATATCATATCACTTATATTGATTGCATGTGATGTTTATCCTTTATGCATCTTATTTTGCTTTGATTGACGGTAGCATTATAAGATGATCTCTCACTAAATTTCAAGGTAAAAGTGTTCTCCCTAAGTATGCACTGTTGCCAAAGTTCGTCGTGCGGATACACCACGTGATGATCGGGTGTGATAAGCTCTACGTTCATCTACAACGGGTGCAAGCCAGTTTTGCACACGCAGAATACTCGGGTTAAACTTGACGAGCCTAGATATGCAGATATGGCCTCGGAACACTGAGACCGAAAGGTCGAGCGTGAATCATATAGTAGATATGATCAACATAGTGATGTTCACCATTGAAAACTACTCCATTTCACGTGATGATCGGTTATGGTTTAGTTGATTTGGATCACGTGATCACTTAGATGATTAGAGAGATGTCTATCTAAGTGGGAGTTCTTAAGTAATATGATTAATTGAACTTTAATTTATCATGAACTTAGTCTTGATAGTATTTTGCAAATTATGTTGTAGGTCAATAGCTCGTGTTGTTGCTTCCCTATGTTTATTTTGATATGTTCCTAGAGAAAAACTATGTTGAAAGATGTTAGTAGCAATGATGCGGATTGGATCCGTGATATGAGGATTATCCTCATTGCTGCACAGAAGAATTATGTTCTTGATGCACCGCTAGGTGACAGACCTATTGCAGGAGCAGATGCAGACGTTATGGATGTTTGACAAAGCTCAGTATGATGACTACTTGATAGTTTAGTGCACCATGCTTTACGGCTTAGAACCGGGACTTCACAATGTTTTGAACGCCACAGAGCATATAAGATGTTCCAAGAGTTGAAATTGGTATTTCATACTCATTCCCGGGTCGAAAGGTATGACACCTTTGACAAGTACTTTGCCTACAAGATGGAGGAGAATAGCTCAGCTAGTGAGCATGTGCTCAGAATGTCTGAGTACAACAATCACTTGAATCAAGTGGGAGTTAATCTTCCAGATAAGATAGTGATTGATAAAGTTCTCTAGTCACTATCACCAAGTTACTAGAACTTTGTGATGAACTATAATATGCAAGGGATAACATAAACAATTCCCAAGCTCTTCGTGATGCTGAAATCAACGAAGGTAGAAATCAAGAAAAGCATCAAGTGTTGATGGTTGACAAGATCATTAGTTTCAAGAAAAGGGCAAAGGGAAGAAGGGGAACTTCAAGAAGAATAGCAAGCAAGTTGCTGCTCCAATGAAGAAGCCCAAAGCTAGACCCAAGCCTGGAACTGAGTGCTTCTACTGCAAAGGGAATGGTCACTGGAAGCGGAACTACCCCAAACATTTGGCGGGTAAGAAGGATGCAAAGTAAACAAAGGTATATTTGCTATATAGATTATTGATGTGTACTTTACTAGTGTTCATAGTAACCCCTCGATATTTGATACTAGTTCAGTTGCTAAGAGTAGTAACTCGAAACGGGAGTTGCAGAATGAATATAGACTAGTTAAGGGTGAAGTGACGATATGTGTTGGAAGTGGTTCCAAGACTGAAGGAAATATGCCCTAGAGGCAATAATAAAGTTATTATTTATTTCCTTATTTCATGATAAATGTTTATTATTCATGCTAGAATTGTATTAACCGGAAACATAATACATGTGTGAATACATAGACAAACATAGTGTCGCTAGTATGCCTCTACTTGACTAGCTCGTTAATCAAAGATGGTTAAGTTTCCTAACCATAGACATGAGTTGTCATTTGATTAATGGGATCACATCATTAGGAGAATGATGTGATTGACTTGACCCATTCCGTTAGCTTAGCACTTGATCGTTTAGTATGTTGCTATTGCTTTCTTCATGACTTATACATGTTCCTATGACTATGAGATTATGCAACTCCCGTTTACCGGAGGAACACTTTGTATGCTACCAAATGTCACAACGTAACTGGGTGATTATAAAGGTGCTCTACAGGTGTCTCCGAAGGTACTTGTTGAGTTGGCGTATTTCGAGATTAGGATTTGTCACTCCAATTGTCGGAGAGGTATCTCTGGGCCCTCTCGGTAATGCACATCACTATAATCCTTGCAAGCAATTTGACTAATGAGTTAGTTGCGGGATGATGCATTACATAATGAGTAAAGAGACTTGCCTGTAACGAGATTGAACTAGGCATTGAGATACCAACGATCAAATCTCGGGCAAGTAACATACCGATGACAAAGGGAACAGCGTATGTAGTTATGCGGTTTGACCGATAAAGATATTCGTAGAATATGTGGGAACCAATATAAGCGTCCAGGTTCCGCTATTGGTTATTGACCGGAGACATGTCTCGGTCATGTCTACATAGTTCTTGAACCCGTAGGGTCCGCACGTTTAACGTTCGGTGACGATTTATATTATGAGTTATGTGTTTTGATGTACCGAAGGTAGTTCGGAGTCCCGGATGAGATTGGGGATATGACTAGGAGTCTCGAAATGGTTGAGACATAAAGATCGATATATTGGATGACTATATTCGGACATCGGAAAGGTTCCAAGTGATTCCGGTATTTATCAGAGTATCGGAGAGTTACGGGAATTCGCCGGGGAGTATATGGGCCTTATTGGGCTTTAAGGGAAAGAGAGAGGGGAGGCTGCGTGCCCCCTCCCCTCCCAAGGCCTAGTCCAAATTTGACTAGGGGGAGGGGCTGCGCCCCCTCCTTCCTTCTCTTCTCTTTTCCCTTTCCTTGACTCCTACTCCTACTACTTGGAAGGGAGGGGGGGAATCCTACTCCCGGTGGGAGTAGGACTCCTCCAGGGCACGCCATAGGAGGGCCGGCCCTCCCCCTCCTCCACTCCTTTATATATGGAGGAGGGGGCACCCCATGGACACAAACAATTGATCTCTTGATCTCTTAGCCGTGTGCGGTGTCCCCCTCCACCAGATTCCACCTCGATAATATCGTAGCGGTGCTTAGGCGAAGCCCGGCGTCGGTATCATCATCAACACCGTCATCACGCCGTCGTGCCGACGGAACTCTCCCGCAAAGCTCTGCTGGATCGGAGTTCGTGGGACGTCATCAAGCTGAACGTGTGCTGAACTCGGAGGCGTCGTACGTTCGGTACTTGATCGGTCGGATCGTGAAGACGTACGACTACATCAACCGCGTTGTGCTAACGCTTTCGCTTTCGGTCTACGAGGGTACGTGGACACACTCTCCCCTCTCGTTGCTATGCATCACCGTGATCTTGTGTGTGCGTAGGATTTTTTTTGAAATTACTACGTTCCCCAACAGGTAGGTCGCCACCGCTCGGGTCCAAGTAAGGCCACCGCCGCTACCCTCCGGTTGAAGCCAAGCTAGGCGGGTTGACCATTGACGGCCGATTAGCTTGTTGGCAGCGACGTAGAGTCGGAGAGCTATGTTGGAGAAGGACGCGCACTTCTACTTAACTGCTGGTGCAGTTGGCTGACTGTCACGTGGGCCCAACGGGCATCTGAGCCACATGTCAGTTATGCAACTGCACCTGCAGTTAAGTCACTGAAGTTCAGTCCGCTGGAGAAGAAGCTTTTGTTCGGCTTGGTCGGACACAGGTGTGTAGCTTCGGTTAATTAATTATACCTCCAGCGCACCCCTTTTAGGTTGAAGAATGTATGAAATGTAATGAGATCTGGCATGTTTATATGAAATCCGACCGTGTATGAATGAATTTAGTTCGATTAGTTTGAATTCTTATATCACTGGCATTGGATGAACATGCAAAACAATACGTACTAGCATTATTCCCAGGGTGATCACCTCGTTTGCAGCAGTTTCACATGTACTCCCTCCGGTCCTTTTTAGTCTTTATACAAGTTTTGTCTGCAGTCAAAGTATCTCTACTTTGACCAATGTTATAGAAAAAAGTATGAACTTTCACAATGTGCGGAGTAAAAAGGAACAGAGTGAGTACAAAGAGTTTGAGCAGCTTTTTAGCGTTTCTGTACATTGCAATCAAACACACAGGCCTGGCAATTCATAGAGAACATTCAAAATAATCGGTGATTATGCATCTCAGCAATTCACATGTCAGAGCTGATATTTACTTCACAACTAAAGAATAAAGAAAAATCAATCGACGCTGCTGACAGGAAAGGGCGTCCTATTCGAAAATATCAAACGCATGTCTTCTCAGTGAGCAAAATTTGACAAGGTTGTCCCATTTCAAAATATCAAATGCCTACGATTGTGGAATGGGCAGGGTTTGCCATCAGTTCGAACATTGACATGGCACCTCGTGCTAAATAAACCAGCTATTCTTTTTGTGCAGTTCCACCAAAATCAACCAAATTCATGCGTAGCTTGTATGATTTCGCCCTTATATGTTGCAACACCTTGAACTTATCAGCACCTCCTTTCTTGTGGTGGAAATGAATGATTTGATGTATTCCTGAACATTTTCTGTAGTTCCCATTGAAATCAAGCTGAGCACCCAGGTTTGCACAAATACAAAAAAAGTTATTAGTATAAAGAAAACTGTACTATGAATTGATAGTTTAAATAGGCACCTACATGGTCCATGTAGAGCACACTTTAAGAAAAATGGAACTCACCGGAAAGAATCCTAAAACAACATTGTACTTGCGCATCACAACAACAAAATGGAGATCTGTCAGTCCTTCTGAGCTGAAGTTAGTTTGGTCTTGTGGGGAGTAATGTAACCATCCTTCAACTGCTCCTTCCGATGAGAAGATAGACATGGCTTCTTCATCCTGGCATAACTGAAACTAGTCACTTCACGTACTCCATATTATTCTTTAGAGGAGGATGATCCTGTTGTGCAATGACAAGAGGACAACTAAATGCTAGCATCCCTATTTGCTCAAAAAAAGGAAAGGAAATATTTAAAACAGCACATATGAAGCACTTCTCAAGGACAATACCACTTTCTAATGACAATATGTAAACAGTAGCACAACACAAATAGATATGACAAAGCTCAATCATATGGATGAAATCCGTAGGTGAGTACCAACCTTTGTCAGGAGGCTTATTGTATAGATCATACAGATGAAGCACTTCTCCTGAACCATCTGTTTCTATCTACTGTGGTTGCCATGCTTACTATATACTCCTCGATTAGTTTAATGTTTCCAACATCTTCTTGTGCAGTTCAACTAAAATATAGGGTATCTTCAAAGAAGATCCCTGTTTGCACAAGTAGAGATAATTACATATTACATTAAGAGTGGCATCAAATCAGTGGCAAAACAATTGCTCATTCCAGCCATAGCAATAAATTAAGATGCAAAACTATATCATTACTTGTGTCATCACAGTTCCGGTGCTTCATTACAGCACCGTGAGTTGATTTTTGTTTTTCTTCTACTTGTTCTTCCCCTTCATCACTTGGTTCAATAACAGACAAGCTTCGCCTTCAATGTAAGATTTGGCATGTTAATTAGGGAGCACAAGTATAGCACTAAACAACGACATTAATTTTCTGATGAAAGTGGCAAAATACAGGCCAACAGTTGTGAAATATCCTTATCTTACCTCAATAGGATATTACGGTGCACATACAAATTGGAAATCTTGTCTCCATTTGTGTAGTTCACTAAAATCAAGCAACATTACCATACAAGTAGCACAACATATGAAAGCACACTACACAATCATGTGAAAGAAGGCTAGTACTGACCTGTCATGACGCGGAATTCAAACAACTCACAAGAAGAAGATCTGAACCAAATTTGCCAACACGGATAGGAAGTAAGATCTCCTCTTGTGCAGTTCCACTAAGATCAAGCAATCAAGCAACGTTCTCGGTGTGACATTTTTGTTGAACTGCACAAAACACTCTTGAAACAAAAGTGTTTTGTTCAGTGCAACAAAAGGTCACAATAGCAACGAGGTGAAGTAGATAACCCTGTTTACACAGAGGTGCAAAGGAAACAACTAGTGGTCAATAACGATGGATGACACAGAAGCCAACAAAAAGAAGCATCTAACTTATCTAAATGGGAAAGAAAGCAAGACAGTAGCATTTCTCAAACGGTGGCATTGATTAATATTAACAGAGAGATTATATTCACAATAAAATTTGTTAAACATGTAATTTGCTTTTAACTGTGGCATTGTATCAATTTTCCAGCGGCATTATTAGAGGGTGTTTGTTTACAGGGACATTTTGGTGTAGGGACTAAAAAAACTCCGTGTCAGTCCCATCTAAACCAAATAGGAGGGACTTTTAGGGACTAAAAGTGGGCATTTGGGACTAAAGAAAGAAGACCCCGAGGGAGAGTCTTTTGGGGACTTTTTCCAACAGCTGCCCCTGCCCCGCATCATACCTTGTCTCTATTAGTTCATTATTAGGGGTAACATGGTCTTTTAGCATGTCATTTAATAACCTCTAGTCCATGTTTAGTCCCTGGAACCAAGCAGGTAGGGACTAGGGAGTTTTTAACCAAACATGGCCTTAGATTAACAACATCTAAAGAGTTGCACGGGACAGTGGACGCACCAGCACCATGTGCATCTACCGATGTATGAATGGGTGATGCACAGTCTATTGCAACAAAGAACAAACAACCAAGGAGCATATTTGTGTTGGTCCCAGTTTTGTTATCTTTAGACACCTTTCCCTATGTGAGTGCAACAAATCTAGTCCTGCTCAAACTCTACAACGTTATCCCCCAAAACAAAAGATCAGTTTGTTACAGATGTGCGTACTGCATTTGTCGTTGTTTTCCCTTTTCGACCAACGTAGGTGCTGCATAGCCAATCTATACTACTACTTTCCCCCTTACTTTCCTCTTTGAACCACGTCCTAGATTCATGCTATACAACTTTCCCCACTACTTTCCCCCATTCCTTTCCTCTTTGAACCACATCTTAGATTCATGCTATACAACTTTTCCCACTACTTTCCCCCTTCCTTTCCTTTTTGAACCACGTCCTAGATTCATGCTATACAACTTTCCCCACTACTTTCCCCCATTCCTTTCCTGTTTGAACCATGTCCTAGATTCATGCTATACAACTTTCTCCACTATTTTCCTGTTTGATCCAACACCTAGAGTCGAGTGTAGAAGCGGAAAAAGCCCACATGCAGCTAGAGCAATGCATGTGGAATAAGTAAATTATACCTTAAGGTTCTTGGGGTGTGGTTCGGTGGGCGACCGGAGGCCGTTCGGCCCGCACTATGTATGACGGCGAAAAAGAAGGGGTCGGAGGCCCTCCCGCGCCGCCGCTGGGTGAAAGAGAACAGTTGCACCGGTAGTGGATTCCCTCCCTCGCCGACGGTGACAACGTTAAGCCTCCTTCCCTTCCCGGCGGACGGATCCTGCCGCTCTTGGACCAGCAGTGAGGGAAGAGAGAGAAGCCAACAAAGTCTTGTTTAGATCTGGAGAGGGTGAGAGAGTGTGAAGAGAGCAACTGCAAGTGCTGAGGCTCCAACATGTATATATATACTGGAGAGAGAGTGTGAAGAGTGCAAATCCTAGAAAACAAACGTCGAGGCTGCAACATATACATGATGAGGTGGTTATACGGTCACTACGAGATCGTATAGCTCCGTATCCATCCATTTTGAACAGTCAAAGAATCATGCTGGCACCGCCCTAGATCACTCTATCTCTCGGTCATGCGGGGCCCACCTGTCATTGGGTGGAAGAAAGAAGCCGAACAGAAACAAAATTATGCTCAAGTGTAGTTATCGAACCGAGATCTCAAGTTTGATGAGCGAACAGGCTAACCAGCTACACCACCCTCCTGCTATGTTCAACGAGAGGAAAATAACCTTTTATACATTCCTGCATTCGTGTGACAAGCATGCCGCATGTTTTTTTGCGTGGGAGTCATTGGGATTTAAATCATAATCGTGTCATGTGGCTTTGGTGTAAGACTATCCACAGTGGGAGTAACATAGGTGGTAACATCACACATCTTTAGAAAAAATAGATGATGTGGCGAGTAATTAATGAGGAAATAGAGGCATGTGGTAACATATCTAGTTACTGTAACATCACACATACCAAGACAAAATGAGTCTACAATCTAATAAATGAAGTGTTGCATGATACCACACAATGTTACTCCCGACTATAGAGGTAGTAACATAGACTAGTAACATATGCATCTTACTAGTCTAAGTTACTATCCATTGTGACTAGTCTAAGGTCTTTTGGGATTTAAAGCAGTGTTTGTAGTACAGAAGTAATGCATCCTTACTGACCTTACCTCTCTCCACGTAGTACGTTGGGCCCCACCAGTTAGAGGGTGAAACAAACAAATTAATAAGAAAAATTAAAAGCGCCAGTGGTGTATCTTACCTCACACATCTCGCTCCTGCTCGTGAACACTGTCTAATTGATCCCTCTATTCGCTCACGTACTATTTTAAGTGAATCCTTATTATAACATGCACACAATTTTGGGCACTTGCATTCGACCTAAGTCAGTGGGCCACCGTATCTCGTACTACTCCCTCCGTCTAGGTGTAATAAGTCACGTTAGAAGGTGCAGCGGGACCAAGGTGCAAATAGATTGGAGGAGAAGGAGAAACTTGACCAGTCCTTCCTCCAATCAAAGCCCTGATTTCTGTCTCTAAATGCAACAATTAATCCCAACAACTAAGAGATGTCGTTTTAGCTACCATGCAGGGCCATGTATTAACTCGCATGCAAGCCGACTTTGATTCCTTGACTGATCAACGTGGGTTTCTGGGGAGATAGCAAGGCAGAGTAAGGAGCGTTTGGTTGCATTGCTTAGGCTGGTCATAGTGATGAGTAACTTGGACTAGTAACAAGCATATGTTACTAGTCTATGTTACTACTACGCAAAGTTTATCGTCGGAAGCGAGCCGATCTGGCTCTCCTGAGCTAGCAAGGTTTTTCTAGCCCACCCAAGCTAGCTGGCCCACAAAAGCTAACATATTTTAACAGTTCCAAACGCCTAACCTTGCCCGGCTAGGCTATAAGATGTTCTTGCTAAGGATCCAAACGCTCCCTAAGTAACAACGCTCGCTAGCAACGAGGCCAGGAGGGGATTGAGATGCAAAGTTAATGGACGACGCCTAAACATTTTGGGAATATCTGATTTCCGTAAGATGACTTAACACCTAGATGGAGGGAGTACTACTCCTTAGTCCAGGTTTGATAGAATATTCGTCACCTCTTCTCTTCTTGTACGTACTCCATTTGTATCTCACTTCCCGTGGCTTTGCACTCGCACGATATTCCTATTCTATGAACCTGTGCACGTGCGCGCGTGTGTGTGTTTAATAGCATGTGTGTGTGTTAGAAAGAGAGCGACACATCGACCTACTCCTATAGAGAGATGGTGTGTAGTGTACGATTTAGCCGTGAGAGTCGGTGCATCCTCTCGTTTCCGGGCGTCCGGCCGGGACAGGCGGACAGTTGCCACGCCCGCTCCTGACCAGCCTGGCCTACCCAAAGCCCCCTCCATTGCCCGCGCGCGCTTCCTGCCCGAAACGGTCAGCGCCGCTCCAAAGAATCAGTGCCGCATTCGTGCCCGGGCAGAGCGGACGCGACCTCTCACTGGTGCCTGCGTTGAAGGGAGAAGCGGATTCAAGAGTGATGGTTGCTTTGTCTGTCCAATTTACTGCTGGGTCTATGTGATTTGACGGCTCATTGGTCACTATTACTGAGGTGGTAGGACTGCTGGATGTCCCACGCTTTCGGCGAAAGGATGTACTACTAGATTACAATTTTCTCCATTCTTATAGCGGAGGAGTGCGAGCGTGACGCCCCCGATTCAACCGTACACTAATCATACACGCAAACGTGTACGATCAAGATCAGGGACTCACGGGAAGATATCACAACACAACTCTACAAATAAAATAAGTCATACAAGCATCATAATACAAGCCAGGGGCCTCGAGGGCTCGAATACAAGTGCTCGATCATAGACGAGTCAGCGAAAGCAACAATATCTGAGTACAGACATAAGTTAAACAAGTTGCCATAAGATGGCTAGCACAAACTGGGATACAGATCGAAAGAGGTGCAGGCCTCCTGCCTGGGATCCTCCTAAACTACTCCTGGTCGTCGTCAGCGGCCTGCACGTAGTAGTAGGCACCTCCAGTGTAGTAAGAGTCGTCGTCGACGGTGGTGTCTGGCTCCTGGGCTCCAGCATCTGGTTGCGACAACCAGGTAGAAGGGAAAGGGGGAAAAGAGGGAGAAAAGCAACCGTGAGTACTCATCCAAAGTACTCGCAAGCAAGGAGCTACACTACATATGCATGGGTATATGTGTAAAGGGCCATATCGGTGGACTGAACTGCAGAATGCCAGAATAAGAGGGGGATAGCTAATCCTGTCGAAGACTACGCTTCTGGCAGCCTTCGTCTTGAAGCATGTCGAAGAGAGTAGACTGAAGTCCTCCAAGTAGCATCTCCAAGTAGCATAGCATAGCATAATCCTACCTGGCGATCCTCTCCTCGTCGCCCTGTTAGAGAGCGATCACCGGGTTGTATCTGACACTTGGAAGGGTGTGTTTTATTAAGTATCCGGTTCTAGTTGTCATAAGGTCAAGGTACAAATCCAAGTCGTCCTGTTACCGAAGATCACGGCTATTCGAATAGATTAACTTCCCTGCAGGGGTGCACCACATAACCCAACACGCTCGATCCCATTTGGCCGGACACACTTTCCTGGGTCATGCCCGGCCTCGGAAGATCAACACGTCGCAGCCCCACCTAGGCACAACAGAGAGGTCAGCACGCCGGTCTAAATCCTATGCGCGCAGGGGTCTGGGCCCATCGCCCATTGCACACCTGCACGTTGCGTACGCGGCCGGTGAGCAGACCTAGCAACCTCCATTACAAAGAAAGTTACGTTAACGCAGTCCAACCCGGCGCGCGCCGCTCAGTCGCTGACGTCAAGAAGGCTTCGGCTGATACCACGACGTCGAGTGCCCATAACTTTCCCGCGTAGTTGGTTAGTGCGTATAGGCCAGTAGCCAGACTCAGATCAAATTCCAAGATCTCGTTAAGCGTGTTAAGTATCCGCGAACGCCGAACAGGGCCAGGCCCACCTGTCTCCTAGGTGGTCTCAACCTGCCCTGTCGCTCCGCCACAAAGTAACAGTCGGGGGCTGTCGGGAACCCAGGCCCACCTCTACCGGGATGGAGCCACATGTCCTTTCAGCCCCCTCATCAGAATCACTTGCGGGTACTCAACAAGCTGACCCGACTTTAGTCACCATCTGTATAGTATGTATGTATGTATAGTATATACCCATGATCACCTCCCGAGTGATCACGGCCCAATAGTATAGCAAGGCAGACTGACAAGAATGTAGGGCCAATGATGATAAACTAGCATCCTATACTAATTATTTAGGATTGCACGTAAGGTATCAACAGATGTAGCAACAATGTCAGGCTATGCATCAGAATATGATTAACGAAAAGCAGTAACATGCTACACTACTCTAATGCAAGCAGCATAGAGGAGAATAGGCGATATCTGGTGATCAAGGGGGGGGGCTTGCCTGGTTGCTCTAGCAAGGAGGGGTCATCAACACCGTAGTCGAACTGGGGGTCGCCGGCAGTCTCGGGGTCTACCGGAAAGAAGTAACGGAAGGGGAACACAATAAATAACAGAGTAATCAAAGCATCACAAAGCGTAACATGGCAATACGCGGTGCTGGGTGTGCCCTAACGCGGTAGTAGGTGATACCGGCGAAAGGGGGAAACATCCGGGAAAGTATCCCCGGTGTTTCGCATTTTCGAACAGATGAACCGGAGGGGGAAAGTTGCGGGTTCACTATGCTAGGGATGCATGGCGGACGGACGGGCTGCGTATCTGGATTCATCTCGTCGTTCTGAGCAACTTTCATGTACAAAGTATTTTCATTTGAGTTACAGATTATTTTATATTAATTTCTAAAGTTTTAATTAATTTTCTAATTTATTTTAATTCAAACTTAATGTTAAATTGCTAGATGTAACCAGCAGAGTGTACACAAAAATTATACACTGGCTGACATGCGGGACCGGGGGGACCCAGATGTCATAGGTTGTACCTAAACAATTAAATAAAACTAACCTAATTAAATGGGTCCCACATGTCATCACATAGACTAATCTAGCCACTACTTAATCACTAAAACTAATCTAGCACTAAACTAATTAGACCGGCCACGCTAGGCAGTAGGTAGCCAGCGATGCATGGCTGGGCATGCATGAATGGGAGTGCACAGCGGCTCAGCAAGCAGCAGTAGCAATCAGTGATAGCAGTAGGAGGCAGCAGCAACGTTTGGAGCAGCTCAGCAGCGCGGCAGGAAGCAAGGCCGCAGTCAGCGGCGACAGCAGCACATGGAGCAGCGCAGTAGCTAGCAGGGCAGGGGACACGACCCGGGCAGACGTCCGCGCGCGAGGAGCAAGCGGGCATGGCCATGGGCAAGAGCAGGCGGCAGGAGCAACACGTACACGACAGCAGTAGCAGTTCAAGGAGCAGCAGAGCAACTGCAGGGCTGAGGGCAGCTGCGGCGGCGCACCTGGGCGCCGCTAGGGAGCGGCGCGCACGGCGGGGCGCAGACGGGCGCGGCTTGGCCACGTCCAGTGGCGAGGCACGGTCGGGGGATGGGAGCTCGTGATGAGCGCGGCCATGGCTTCGGTACGGACCAAGGCGAACTCAAGGTGATGGCTATGGCAGCGGGTCGAGGGGAGAAAGTAGGGGAATCAGACAAGGGCCTCACCGCGATGCTCGTGGACGAGGTTAGGAGGTCGGGGGAGCTCGGGAGGCGACAAATCTGACGATGAACGGCGGCAGCCGTGGCGGGGAAGACGGCTTGATCCATGCGTATGTTGCGGATCCGGTTGAACAGATGCACGGGGATGACGGAGTCGACGACGAGGAAGTCCCTGGACGACCTCCCGGTCGCCGCGGAGGCCAGTAGCCACGGCGACAGCGACGGCGCGTCGACGACAGCTCGGACACGAGGTTCAGAGGAGAAGCGTGAGCGGGAGAGGGGAATTTCGGGGCTAGGGTTTGATTCAAGGGGCTCGGGGTCGATCTTATCCAGCCAGAGGAGCCGCGGGATGGCCGACAGCGCGACATCCATAGCATGGACGGCGTGCGAGCACTGCCAGCGCCATGGCTTCCCTGTTCTGTTCAAGTGGTAGGAGAAAAGCCCACCGGTGGGTTGGGCCTTCTGTAGTACTAGGCTTTTAGATGAGCAGTGTTAGGCTTTAAATTTACTTCTTTTTTATTTATTTATTTTTCTGTTTAGTTTTTCTACACTACTTTGCAATAAGTAGAGCCACCAATGCATTTTGTAAAAGAAGAACTTGACAGATCAAATACTAGCATTATTTAGAATTTCCACAAAAAGGTTTGGTGAGCATTTTGAATTCATTTGGATTTTGCATAAATGAAAAATGGGTTAATGGGGCTGTTTTGGTTAATGTTTTAATTGTTTTAGGGCAATTAAATATTTTATTAAATGTTGAATACTGTTTGTTAAATAGTTAGTGAATATTTGTAACCTTTTGAACATTTTTAATTCACTGTTTTATGAAACTATAATTTGACTTGTTATTTGAATTTATATAGTTTTGATCCAACGCGAGATTAGCAACAAAAACCGGGGTGACGTGGCATTGTTAACATGGGATTACTGTAGCCTGATTATCCGGGCGTTACAAATCTCCTCCACTACAAGAAATCTCGTCCCGAGATTTAAGAGGTAGAGATGGGGGGGGGGGGAGGTCTAGTTACGAAATTCTAATGAATCTTCTCGGCCTTGGTTGCTCTTCTTGAAGAGGTCGATCCATTATATTGACGTCTTTATTTCTCTGCTTTAGATCATCATGGTGAAGTCGTCCTTTTCTTCGGGAAACCCAACGTACTTACGAATAGGTAAGGGGCAGCTCGGCTATGACAGAATGCTGACGAAGGAAACAATCTGGGGTTAACCCATGAATGAGCTTAAGAGTATCTCTCGAGTTGAACCTATAAAATATATCGAGAGTAAGGTACGAAGGTACCATAAGAGGTTCCAAGCAGATAGATAGTTGGTCGAAGTCTGAACCAGAGTGAGAAAGGGGTTCAGAGCAGCGAGAGTAAGCATTGCGTCT
Organism: Triticum dicoccoides; assembly: GCF_002162155.2. NCBI lineage: Eukaryota > Viridiplantae > Streptophyta > Magnoliopsida > Poales > Poaceae > Triticum > Triticum dicoccoides. The sequence goes on from NC_041383.1 coordinate 406,429,342, forward strand.
GATACCAGAATAGAGCACTAGGAAGGTGGCCCATGAATTAAATACAAAGCCAAGCGTGATGAATAACCATTAGAAAAAGGGTTGTGTAGGAGAGTCAGGTTTCGATCCTGTGGAACTGTGGGTTATGGGCCCACCATGGGGGTTAAAAGTAGAAAGGGGACCGATAGCAAGGCATGTCAGATGATAGACTGTCAGTTATGTTGCCAACAACGTTAGTACCAAGGGCGAGGGACGAAGAGAACCATTTTCCTGCTCGTTGAATGAGGCGGACCAACAGGCAAAGTTCTCGTCCATCGGTGGTTACCGGAATGTCAACAACAATAATAACAAAGTCTTACTAACAAATTGTACACCGAGGTGTGTACATAAGCAGAAGAATATTACTGCTTAGATCATATAGATCACCAGAAAGGTTAAACAAAATAATGGAAAGGAAAAGGTGATCATCAGATTAAATAGAATAATGGAAAGGAAAATGTGTTTAAACACATTATTCAGGGGGTATAACCTTCCCAAGGACAAGCAGAGCATGATATCCATGACAGGATATAATTGTAGAAAACCCCTTAGGTTAGGGGAGAGGAAGTCCATGACATTACCCAAACAACGGTGTTTGGATAATTGAGCAAGAAACACTTAGCATTGGGCTTCAAATGTTCTTGTTGAAAATCAGAGTACCACAGACATGTTTCGGGATAGCATTGACATGTTCTTCAAGCAAAGGTCAGTCTTTGGATACACAAAGGATCCATCAGGAACAACTCATAGAATAAGTCTTGCAATAGGTCCTCCAACCAGGTGTGCTAGGCATGACATCACCTTATTGGGTTATAGAAAGACCAATGCTATGACTCTTGGAAAATGCATCCCAACCATCATATCTGACCGGGATTCATACCTGATTGGTGTTAGGGTATCTCAGACTCAGGATGCCTGAGAAGAATAGGTGCAACACAATTGCCGAGATGGCATTATATGATTCTCGGGAAATGAACTATGGAAGCGAGTTCCGAACAAGGGTTCATCATTAAGCCAAGGAGAGGAGGAGGAGGTGGCTGATGGACTCAGCGATAATTCAACGAGGTATCCAAAAAGATGGATCTCCACAATTATGTGGATAAGGAGATAACGTTTGTCAGATCAAATGATATAATGAAGTATGCTCGAGGAAAACATACAAAATTAAACATTGGTTGAGAGGTGCGCCCGAAATATGGGTTGGGTTGCACGACCAATGTCAGAATGGTGATTCAATAATCAATAATCTAAGAATGAATGGCCAACCATTAACTTCAAAGAAATAGGGTTTCTAGAAGGGCGGAATCCAAACAGTAGCGTTCACTTGTTGGTACCCCGGTTGGAATCAACACGAGGACCAAGAATTAATGGTGATGATGAGAAGTATCGCTATACCGGAACTCTTAAGAGGTGGAGCAATTGTCACAACATTCTCGACATAACAGATGGTAATACTCCAAGGTAGATCATAACACCAGCTAGATAGAAAGGAACTCCAGGTACTACACGAGGCATGAACACGTTTGTGTTGGAGGGAAGGCAATAAGTTGCGGATGATAACACAAATCATCAAGGGGGAAAGGAGGGTATTTATCATCAAGAATTCGATAGAGATCTCAGAAGAACCCCGAATGTTGATGATGATCACGACAATTTTTGTCGAGAGATTCATGATGATGTAATCGATCAACGATGACATAAGGTCAACGGGATGATGAAGCAAGAGGTTATTGGAACCACATGTACGACACAAACTCAAAATCAAGCTTGTTGTTCAAGGTGGAATGGTATGACGAGGAAGAACGGCGTAAGCTTAGCTCATCATCGAAAGTTGTGCTCCGGGGTTAAGGACCAATAGCACAGTTAAAATCGGCACGATAATGATATAGCCGAGCAGGCTAGGACTTACGCGATCGAGTTCAAATTCGTAGGTAATGAAGGTTACCAATAGTTGTTTAATCGCCTGCGAACTCGATTCAGTTATCGGTGTCTCTGAGTGTTTAATAACTCAGAGCCCGTGAAAAAATGGAATCAGTGAGAATGTAGTAATAGATGAAGAACTCATAAGAAGTTATGCAGTTTCGTGATAATCTTGAGATACCAGGGGGGTAATACTCGACGACAGATCAAAGTAGAGGTTGGACTAGGGTATTGCTCTGCAGAAGACAAGTGCTTAAACTTGCACGAGAAATGGTATTTAAAGGAGAACATGGTCGGAACCACGATTGCAAAAGACCAGATCCCAGATATAAGATGAACTTATACCAAAGGAATAATTAATTTAAGAGAAGCTTTAATGATAAGATCTACATCGTATCCATGGGCATGAACACAAAGTTCAAGGTCGACTTCCACTTCTCCAATGCATACCCATTCGTTCACTTCTCATTTTCACGAAGTCGTAGTGTTGAGATTTTATCTAGCATAACACCAGTAGAGTATGACCCGTAGAAGTTTCCGGGTTCACACAGATTATGGAAGGCATAGATTCAACCCATCGGTGTACCTTAGGAACATATACCGTAATCTTCTAGAGTAATTAACACAAGCTCGGAAGTAGAGCATGGTTGAGGAAGCAGAGGATACAACTTACCAAAGGCATTATGTATCGGAGAAAGAACTCACCAGGTGATTAATTATGAAGGACACTATCGGATAATAATCCAACAGTGGATATGGCGATCGATAGCGGAGCTGATGTGAGCATCGGTACTCAACCAGAGGAAGAAGGACGCAAGGAGATCTGAGTATAGAAACATCTGACTAATTCAAAGTTCAAATGCAAAAGAATTATGATTTCCAAATCAGGGGATCAGAAGCAACGCTCTGATCAAGGATGGATAAGTTGAGTAGGCTTAGGGGTACAATCAATGGCAATGTGATTGGTCGAGATCCAGCTCATGTTTAAAATGACGTCTGAGCCAAAAGGATGAATTCTAGGATCTGATTAAGGATTGCAATATTCGCAACATATTGAATCAAGGGACCCAAGATGATAAAGGCAAAGGACATCCATGAATATTGCTAGTCATTTGGAATTAACCAATATGCAGGCAGACAAGCATTTCAAGAGCCATAGGATAATGAGGATTCTCGGAAGATCGGATAGTATTTTGAAGAATTTTGTGAAACACATGAACAACTAGGGATGAGCGGATACTCGATAAGAGCGAGGGATTATCCATAGGGGTATTCATGTGGCAAGAACTGCAAGGCAGTAGGCACAAAGTATTCTTGAAACAATAGAGAGAATTTCGGTGTATCTTGTAATAACAAGATCAACGGGGAATAATTGTATGAATGGAAAGTGTATGCAGTTTTCATAGGGGTTGACGGTGGAAGAAAATCGCAAATGCGATGGCTCAAAGAGTCGAGAGAACATCGTAGAGTAACTCCGGAATCTTCTAGTGCAGCAGGCGATCATCTGAAGTGAGGGCTCTCCGGGAGAAAGTACTTTCGAGAACCTAAAGTTAATTTTGTTTTTAGCAAAATCATTTAACCCGAATAGAAGAGAGCTCAGAGTCCCAGAATATAGGTCGAGGAATAAAAGATTCTAATACCACCCAATGGCGACGTGGGCCCGTAAGCCACACAACCAAGTTAGCAAAATAGTTTTCGGCTTCTAGACTCAACTTCGGCCAAGGAGTTGGAAAGGGGATTCCTACAGGCAGTCGGCTCTGATACCAACTTGTGATGCCTCCGATTCAACCGTACACTAATCATACACGCAAACGTGTACGATCAAGATCAGGGACTCACGGGAAGATATCACAACACAACTCTACAAATAAAATAAGTCATACAAGCATCATAATACAAGCCAGGGGCCTCGAGGGCTCGAATACAAGTGCTCGATCATAGACGAGTCAGCGGAAGCAACAATATCTGAGTACAGACATAAGTTAAACAAGTTGCAATAAGATGGCTAGCACAAATTGGGATACAGATCGAAAGAGGTGCAGGCCTCCTGCCTGGGATCCTCCTAAACTACTCCTGGTTGTCGTCAGCGGCCTGCACGTAGTAGTAGGCACCTCCAGTGTAGTAAGAGTCGTCGTCGACGGTGGTGTCTGGCTCCTGGACTCCATCATCTGGTTGCGACAACCAGGTAGAAGGGAAAGGGGGAAAAGAGGGAGAAAAGCAACCGTGAGTACTCATCCAAAGTACTCGCAAGCAAGGAGCTACACTACATATGCATGGGTATATGTGTAAAGGGCCATATCGGTGGACTGAACTGCAGAATGCCAGAATAAGAGGGGGATAGCTAATCCTGTCGAAGACTACGCTTCTGGCAGCCTCCGTCTTGAAGCATGTAGAAGAGAGTAGACTGAAGTCCTCCAAGTAGCATCTCCAAGTAGCATAGCATAGCATAATCCTACCCGGCGATCCTCTCCTCGTCGCCCTGTTAGAGAGCGATCACCGGGTTGTATCTGGCACTTGGAAAGGTGTGTTTTATTAAGTATCCGGTTCTAGTTGTCATAAGGTCAAGGTACAACTCCAAGTCGTCCTGTTACCGAAGATCACGGCTATTCGAATAGATTAACTTCCCTGCAGGGGTGCACCACATAACCCAACACGCTCGATCCCATTTGGCCGGACACACTTTCCTGGATCATGCCCGGCCTCGGAAGATCAACACGTCGCAGCCCCACCTAGGCACAACAGAGAGGTCAGCACGCCGGTCTAAATCCTATGCGAGCAGGGGTCTGGGCCCATCGCCCATTGCACACCTGCACGTTGCGTACGCGGCCGGTGAGCAGACCTAACAACCTCCATTACAAAGGAAGTTACGTTAACGCAGTCCAACCCGGTGCGCGCCGCTCAGTCGCTGACGTCAAGAAGGCTTCGGCTGATACCACGACGTCGAGTGCCCATAACTTTCCCGCGTAGTTGGTTAGTGCGTATAGGCCAGTAGTCAGACTCAGATCAAATACCAAGATCTCGTTAAGCGTGTTAAGTATCCGCGGACGCCGAACGCCAAACGCCGAACAAAGTAACAATCGGGGGCCGTCGGGAACCCAGACCCACCTCTACCGGGATGGAGCCACCTGTCCTTTCAGCCCCCTCATCAGAATTACTTGCGGGTACTCAACAAGCTGACCCGACTTTAGTCACCATCTGTATAGTATGTATGTATGTATAGTATATACCCATGATCACCTCCCGAGTGATCACGGCCCAATAGTATAGCAAGGCAGACTGACAAGAATGTAGGGCCAATGATGATAAACTAGCATCCTATACTAATTATTTAGGATTGCAGGTAAGGTATCAACAGATGTAGCAACAATGTCAGGCTATGCATCAGAATAGGATTAACGAAAAGCAGTAACATGCTACACTACTCTAATGCAAGCAGCATAGAGGAGAATAGGCGATATCTGGTGATCAAGGGGGGGGGGGCTTGCCTGGTTGTTCTGGCAAGGAGGGGTCATCAACACCGTAGTCGAAGTGGGGGTCGCCGGCAGTCTCGGGGTCTACCGGAAAGAAGTAACGGAAGAGGAACACAATAAATAACAGAGTAATCAAAGCATCACAAAGCGTAACATGGCAATACGCGGTGCTAGGTGTGCCCTAACGCGGTAGTAGGTGATACCGGCGAAAGGGGGAAACATCCGGGAAAGTATCCCCGGTGTTTCGCGTTTTCGAACAGATGAACCGGAGGGGGAAAGTTGCGGGTTCACTATGCTAGGGATGCGTGGCGGACGGACGGACTGCGTATCTGAATTCATCTCGTCGTTCTGAGCAACTTTCATGTACAAAGTATTTTCATTTGAGTTACAGATTATTTTATATTAATTTCTGAAGTTTTAATTAATTTTCTAATTTATTTTAATTCAAACTTAATGTTAAATTGCTAGATGTACCCAGCAGAGTGTACACAAAAATTGTACACTGGCTGACATGCGGGACCGGGGGACCCAGTTGACCAGTCAAACTTTGACTAGTCAACAGGGGGTGGGGCCCACATGTCATAGGTTGTACCTAAACAATTAAATAAAACTAACCTAATTAAATGGGTCCCACATGTCATCACATAGACTAATCTAGCCACTACTTAATCACTAAAACTAATCTAGCACTAAACTAATTAGACCGGCCACGCTAGGCAGTAGGTAGCCAGCGATGCATGGCTGGGCATGCATGAATGGGAGTGCACAGCGGCTCAGCAAGCAGCAGTAGCAATCAGTGATAGCAGTAGGAGGCAGCAGCAACGTTTGGAGCAGCTCAGCAGCGCGGCAGGAAGCAAGACCGCAGTCAGCGGCGACAGCAGCACACGGAGCAGCGCAGTAGCTAGCAGGGCAGGGGACACGACCCGGGCAGACGTCCGCGCGCGAGGAGCAAGCGGACATGGCCATGGGCAAGAGCAGGCGGCAGGAGCAGCACGTACACGACAGCAGTAGCAGTTCAAGGAGCAGCAGAGCAACTGCAGGGCTGAGGGCGGCTGCGGCGGCGCACCTGGGCGCCGCTAGGGAGCGGCGCGCACGGCGGGGCGCAGACGGGCGCGGCTTGGCCACGTCCAGTGGCGAGGCACGGTCGGGGGATGGGAGCTCGTGATGAGCGCGGCCATGGCTTCGGTACGGACCAAGGCGAACTCAAGGTGATGGCTATGGCGGCGGGTCGAGGGGAGAAAGTAGGGGAATTGGACGAGGGCCTCACCGCGATGCTCGTGGACGAGGTTAGGAGGTCGGGGGAGCTCGGGAGGCGACAAATCTGACGATGAACGGCGGCAGCCGTGGCGGCGAAGACGGCTCGATCCATGCGTATGTTGCGGATCCGGTTGAACAGATGCACGGGGATGACGGAGTCGACGACGAGGAAGTCCCTGGACGACCTCCCGGTCGCCGGGGAGGCCAGTAGCCACGGCGACGGCGACGGCGCGTCGACGACAGCTCGGACACGAGGTTCAGAGGAGAAGCGTAAGTGGGAGAGGGGAATTTCGGGGCTAGGGTTTGATTCAAGGGGCTCGGGGTCGATCTTATCCAGCCAGAGGAGCCGCGGGATGGCCGACAGCGCGACATCCATAGCATGGATGGCGTGCGAGCACTGCCAGCACCATGGCCTCCCTGTTCTGTTCAAGTGGTAGGAGAAAAGCCCACCGGTGGGTTGGGCCTTCTGTAGTACTAGGCTTTTAGGTGAGCAGTGTTAGGCTTTAAATTTACTTCTCTTTTATTTATTTATTTTTCTGTTTAGTTTTTCTACACTACTTTGCAATAAGTAGAGCCACCAATGCATTTTGTAAAAGAAGAACTTGACAGATCAAATACTAGCATTATTTAGAATTTCCACAAAAAGGTTTGGTGAGCATTTGAATTCATTTGGATTTTGCATAAATGAAAAATGGGCTAATGGGGCTGTTTTGGTTAATGTTTTAATTGTTTTAGGTTAATTAAATATTTTATTAAATGTTGAATACTGTTTGTTAAATAGTTAGTGAATATTTGTAACCTTTTGAACATTTTTAATTCATTGTTTTATGAAACTATAATTTGACTTGTTATTTGAATTTATATAGTTTTGATCCAATGCGAGATTAGCAACAAAAACCGGGGTGATGTGGCATTGTTAACATGGGATTACTGTAGCCTGATTATCCGGGCGTTACAGCGAGAGCAGTGAAAACACGCAGGATCAGTGATTACATGGCCCACCTCACACTATCACCATATTTTCTGGACACCGTGCGACACCTAACTCTTTACATAGTACTAGTATACTACGTAGTGTGATTTATCAGCGAGATAAATTTTTACAATGCTATGAAGATTCCAGCTTCTGTTTCATGTATCTTGCGTCCAAGGTTGCCTGTTGCAACATTTCATCAAATACAAAGGAGACTAACATGCATGCTATTGCATCTCAATGATTGACAGATCATAGTCAATATGTACTCCCTCCTTTCCAAAATAAGTGCCTCAACTTTACGAAAACTATAGTACAAAGTTGTACTACTACTAAAGTTGACGCTTATTTTGGAACAGAGACAGCTAAAGAAAAAAATGATTCATGCAGTCCCTAGCCCTTGAACCGTAAACCCTAACCAGGCTTTAATTTGGTGGCAACGTTGGAGCTTCCCAAGAAATGAAGTTTGCAACCCTTTGACCATCGGATCATTTTGTGCAGTTTCACCAAAATCGAGATGAGCATCCCTGTGGCAAAGAAATTGAAGAAGCGTGATTAGAACAAGATTACTGGGACTAGTTGATGAGACATAAACTCTTCACAAATACAGTACGTAGAAGCCAGTAGAGGTTTGTGCGGGGCAAAGAACTAGAGAAATATCCACATGGAGTGATGTGGGCAGCTGGAGTAGTGGTGCAAGCCGGCTGTAAAGGGAGTTGTACCTGAGGGATGTCGGGACGTAGCTCAACCTAGAGGAGGGCGGTGGGAGGCGACAACTGCCTGATACGTCTCCGTCATATCTACTTTTCCAAACACTTTTGCCCTTGTTTTGGACTCTAACTTGCATGCTTTGAATGCAACTAACCCGGACCGACGCTGTTTTCAGCAGAACTGCCATGGTGTTATTTTTGTGCAGAAATAAAAGTTCTCGGAATGACCTGAAAATCCACGGAGCAACTTTTTGGAATTAATAAAAAATACTGGCGAAAGAATCAGCACCAGGGGGCCCACACCCTGTCCATCAGGGTAGGGGGCGCCCCCCAAGGGCGCGCCCCCTGCCTCGTGGCCCCCCTGGACTTCCACCGAGCTCAACTCCAACTCCATATATTCACGTTCGCGGAGAAAAAAATCAGAGAAAAAGATTCATCGCGTTTTACGATACGGAGCCGCCGCCAAGCCCTAATCTCTCTTAGGAGGGCTGATCTGGAGTCCGTTCGGGGCTCCGGAGAGGGGAATCCGTCGCTGTCGTCATCATCAACCATCCTTCATCACCAATTTCATGATGCTCATCGCCGTGCGTGAGTAATTCCATCGTAGGCTTGCTGGACGGTGATGGGTTGGATGAGATTTACCATGTAATCAAGTTAGTTTTGTTAGGGTTTGACCCCTAGTATCCACTATGTTTTGAGATTGATGTTGCTATGACTTTGCTATGCTTAATGCTTGTCACTAGGGACCGAGTGCCATGATTTCAGATCTGAACCTATTATGTTTTCATGAATATATGTGAGTTCTTGATCCTATCTTGCAATTCTATAGTCACCTATTATGTGTTATGATCCGTTAACCCCAAAGTGACAATAATCGGGATACTTACCGGTGATGACCGTAGTTTGAGGAGTTCATGTATTCACTGAGTGTTAATTCTTTGGTCCGGTACTCTATTAAAAGGAGGCCTTAATATCCCTTAGTTTCCAATAGGACCGCGCTGCCACGGGAGGGTAGGACAAAAGATGTCATGCAAGTTCTTTTCCATAAGCACGTATGACTATATTCGGAATACATGCCTACATTACATTGATGAACTGGAGCTAGTTCTGTGTCACTCTATGTTATAACTATTACATGAGGAATCGTATCCGACATAATTATCCATCACTGATCCAATGCCTACGAGCTTTTCACATATTGCTCTTTGCTTATTTACTTTACCGTTGCCACTGTTATAATTACTACAAAACTGCTACTGTTACCGCTACTTCCATACTACTTTGTTGCAGATACTAAGTTATCTAGGTGTGGTTGAATTGACAACTCAACTGCTAATACTTGAGAATATTCTTTGGCTCCCCTTGTGTTGAATCAATAAATTTGGGTTGAATACTCTACCCTCGAAAACTGTTGTGATCCCCTATACTTGTGGGTTATCACTGCCCACGTCGCGGCAGTGAGCAAGGGACAAAGGCAACCTCACTGGCTTTGTGAGATAGAATGGCGGGGACCCTAATGGGGACGTGCCGACAGTGGGTTTTCGCCGTCGGTGACGGCGACCGCATCTACACTAAGCATCCACCCCTTCCCCCGGCGGACGTGATCCGCCAGGATGTTAGAGATGTGGCCATAGTCGTTTTGTGCGAGAGAGTGTGAAGAGAGCAACCCCAGCAAGCAACCGTGTAGGCTCGTCCTGACTATGTATATAGTGGAGCGGTTTCCTTTTCTCTCCATATGAACCTATTTATATTGTGTACGTGCCACTAAAGAAAAAAACTTTATTTATGAATGACATGGTACCCACTACTCGTTCTCCTTGTCCTGCGATCCATCGCGCGCGTGGGCGAGGGAGCGGGTGTAAGGCATACTAGTAAGCAAGCTTCACCTCATCCTGTGAGCCACCGGACCCGTGGGTGGGGGAGACGGCATACTAAGCAAGCTTTTCCTCGTTCTGCGAGTCGACGGGACACATCAAAAGTACTCCAGTGTATAGAGCCTTGCCTCTAAGGTAGGCCCCACATTGTTTGCCTCTTTTTTAACATAATGCATCAAGTCGCTATTTGTTTGTTCACCCGTGGTAGACGATCCTCCCTCCATCAAGGGGACAACCAGTACACATGTCAAATTACCATGTGGGCTGCCTTTTCGTACAGAAATGAGCTCCACCGTGTACCCGCGCGGGCGTGGTTGGGAAAGAGACGGGAGTACGTGCGCCGTGCGTGCACCTCTTCTCTTCGTGCACGCCTCCCACCTACATGGGTGTGTGTGAGAGAGATACAAACCTAGACAGATGGCGTGTGCGTTCGTGAGTGTTTTTTGTTTGGGGGGGG
>NC_041383.1:406440098-406440613 GCF_002162155.2 Triticum dicoccoides
GCCTTTTCATACAGAAATGAGCTCCACCGTGTACCCGCGCAGGTGTGGTTGGGAAAGAGACGGGAGTACGTGCACCGTGCGTGCACCTCTTCTCTTCGTGCACGTCCCCCACCTACGTGTGTGTGTGAGAGAGATACAAACCTAGAAAAATGGCTTGTGCGTTCGTGAGTGTTTTTTGTTTGGGGGGGGGGGTGATTTCGTGAATGTATTTGTGGGAATATGTGTCGATGACATCTCAAACAAAATTTTGCATGCAATGTGTGTGAAATGGAGGCCTATCCATATCATATATAGAGGGTCGGGCGATCCACGAGAAGAGAGGGAGGGGTCATAGATATCGACAGAGTCGAAGAGAGGATCAAGTGGGTGGGTGCGAGATCGATTAAGAGAGCCATCGAAATTGTGTGTGTGTGCAAGTCAAAGATATAGGGCGACTAACCTACCGGAACGTCAGAGGGCACAGGTCAAGTTTGTGTGTGGCAGGGAGACATGACTAGAGCGCCCGATGTATCGCT
>NC_041383.1:406440989-406445252 GCF_002162155.2 Triticum dicoccoides
GAGTGCTGGATGGGTGATGGAGTTGCTTCTCGAAGATGGTGGGAGAGGCCTACTGCCACGCCCAATATGCGACCCTATCCAAAAGGAACTCAAAGGTCCCACCAAGGGTAGACCCGCATATTGAAACCCTTTTGCAAGGTGGATATCATTACATCAACATTACTTAATAGATGGGGATACATACAAGAGACATACAATGCCACACAAATACAACACCATAATACATAAGAGCATCATCCGACTACGGATGAAACACAAACAGAAACTCAAACGACATCCACCCTGCTAGCCCAGGCTGCCGACCTGGAACCTATCCCCTGATCGAAGAAGAAGCAGAAGAAGAACTCCAACACAAGCAAACATCGCTCTCGCGTCATGAACATCGCAGACCCTGTACCTGCAACTGTTGTTGTAGTAATCTGTGAGCCACGAGGACTCAGCAATCCCATTATCATGGGTATCAAGACTAGCAAAGCTTAAAGGGAAAGGAAGGGGTAAAGTGGTGAGGTTGCAGCAGCGACTAAGCATATATGGTGGCTAACATACGCAAATAAGAGCGAGAAGAGAGCAAGCAGAACGGTCGTGAAACTAGCAATGATCAAGAAGTGATCCTGAACTCCTACTTACGTCAAACATAACACGAAACCGTGTTCACTTCCCAAACTCCACCGAGAAGAGACCATCACGGCTACACACGCGGTTGATGCATTTTAATTCGGATCTGGTGTCAAGTTATCTACAACCGGACATTAACAAATTCCCATCTGCCTATAACCGCAGGCACGGCTTTCGAAAGATTATACCCTGCAGGGGTGTCCCAACTTAGCCCATGACAAACTCTCGCGATCAACAAAGGAATAGACCTTCTCCCAGGAAGACCCGATCAGACTCGGAATCCCGGTTTACAAGACATTTCGACAATGGTAAAACAAGACCAGCAAAGCCGCCCGATGCGCCGACAATCCCGATAGGAGCTGCACATATCTCGTTCTCAGGGCAACACCGGATGAGCAATTCGTACAACTAAAACCAGACCTCAAGTTTCCCTGAGGGGGCGCTGCAAAGGGCTCTAGTTCGGACCAACACTTAGACAAGCACTGGCCCGGGGGGGGGGCTATAATAAAGATGACCCTCGAGAGCGCGACTCCCAAGGGAAAAAGGTCTAGGTGAGGCAAATGTAAACCCAAGGTTGGGCCTTGCTGGAGGAGTTTTATTCAAAGCGAACTGTCAAGGGGGTCCCATAAATCACCCGACCGCGTAAGGAACGCAAAATCCGGGAACATAACACCGGTATGACGGAAACTAGGGCGGCAAGAGTGGAACAAAACACCAGGCAAAAGGCCGAGTCTTCCACCCTTTACCAAGTATATAGATGCATTAATAATATAAGAGATATTGTGATATCCCAACCAAAATCCTGTCCACCATGGAGAAATCTTCAACTTCACCTGCAACTAGCAACGCTATAAGAGGGCTGAGCGAAGCGGTAACATAGCCAAGCAATGGTTTGCATATGAAAGGTATCAAAGGTTAGAGGTTCATGGCAATTTGGGATGGCTTGATGAGCAAAAGATAGGTAACGCAGCATAGCGATAGAACGAAGCAACTAGCATAGCAATGATAGTAGTGAGATCCAGGGTAGCGGTCATCTTGCCTGTAATCCCGCAAGGAAGAAGAACGAGTCCATGAAGAAGACGAACGGATGAAGCCGAACCAAGCGTAGACGAACGAGTCCTCACGATCGCAACGAAACAGGAACTATCAAAAAGAAGCACACAACAAAGTAAACCCACCACACATGAACAAGACATGATGCACAACGAGCATGATGCATGACAAGACTACATGAAGCTACTCATGGCAAGAGATGATGCAAACAAGAGCAACACATCAAGGCATGTTTAAATGAGGCCGGGAACAACATATAACAATTCCGGTAAGTCCTCATATGCATATTTCGAAATTGGTCCGGATCTGAATAAACCTTATGTTCAAGTTGTTAAACAGCAAGTTAAGATGCACCAAGATGATCTACACGAGATTCTAGTCAAGTTACATATAAAGTTCATTTAGTTCGGAGCTACGGCCTAGAAGATATGAGCAAAACAAGTTAAACATGGCATTGATGCAAAATGCACTCAAACATCAAGCAAACACCTCAAAACAAGGATGCAACATGATAATATGAAACTACATGCAAAATCAAGCAAGTTTGATATAGAGCACACTCAAAACGGAGCAACGGTTCAACATACACACACTATACAAGTTATAAGGACAAGCTGTCCAAAACAGCAACTAGGCATATTGCAAGCATCAAAACAATAAGCTACAACACCCCAACATGAAAACAAAAGGCATGGGCATGATGTACAGGTAAAGCATTACAAAACATGAACACTGAGCTATCTCCGGAAACTACTAGAACATGCCCAAACACACATGGTAAGATTGCAAGTTATAACAATTTCAGACTTTGCAGAAAATAACATCACGATGCAATGTTCAAAGCTATCAAACAACATGTTACAGGAACTTATCATGGCAAACAAAGGCATGGCATGAATCTACTAATTGCATAGATCAAAAGACCCTTACTGACCATAAGCCAAAAAGGATCAGAAAATATGATGGCACCCACGTGAACATGGCAAGTTATAATACAGATTCATACATGGCAGGAACAGAATTATGAAGGCATGTAAATGAGCTTGTGCAACTCACTACAGAGCAAAACATGGCATGGCAAGGAAACCAACAGTAATAAGATATATTTGTGAAGCTAAGCATGGCAATAGCAAGGTCATAGGGTGCATGGAACACTAGGAACAACCATGGTAACAACTGAACTTAATGTTAACAGGCTGACAGCAACATTATGAAGCAACTTTGGAGCAAGATATGAACAAGCTACAGCAAGCTATAAATTCTACCAGGGGCATGGATGGATAGAGGATGACATGTAGATCAAAACATGTTTAGAGCACATCTCCAGATTATGCACAGAATGATGAGTAGCAACATGTTTATATAGCATCACGAAATAGCAGATTCAGCCTAGCAAAACAGCAACATCATGTACCCTACTTAACAAGCTCGATTCACTCACCACAAGTCATTGCATGACAAGATAAGCATAGCATCATCAAGAAGACGTGTTTGAGTAAGAAACCAAGGCAAGAACAAGTCCATAGCATGCAAGGATCAACTACAACAACCTTGGCTAAATTGAATAACATGTAAACAATCTGCCAGGAAACATTTTGGAGCAAAAGTAGAGCACGAAAATGACATGCTAGACTACTTCATAATTTCAAACAAGGGCAGGGATGGATAGAGCATAACCATATGTTCAGAACATCCTTACTGAAGTATCTCAAAATATGCATGGATCTCTCTGTAGCATCATGTTTACATGGCATCAAAATAACAGCAGAACAGGAACTAAAATCAGCAACATCACGACGCCTAGTTTGCATGCTTGTGCTAGTCACCACATTGATCACAAAAATACATGGTAAGCACCTTTGTAAAGAAGACATAACATAGTCCAAAACACATGAAGACATCAACCTCATAGGATGCACACATCAATCATGGCAAAAATGACAAAAGAGCTCGTTCTGTTAACAGACAGCAGAAAACATTATGAAGCACTCTTACAACGATGATTCAGGCATCAAGATGACCTCAAATGAATATGATGCAATGGAATAAAATGATGTACTCGTCGAGGCGAACAATTTGACATATTACACGCACAAAATGGAGCTACGGATGCAGAGATACAACATGATGAACATGGCATGATTATTGCAAAAACTTCGGGACTTGGACGATTTTCAGGGAGGGGAAAGTCAACCTCGGATCTGGGCACGGATTTCGATGATCGCCGGAACTCGTCGCCGGAGTAGAGGAGGAGGCGGCCGGAGGATGACGGGGAGGGTCGCCGACGGGTTGGGGCGGCGGATCCGGGCATGGGGCCCCCGGATCTGGCGTCGGAGGAGGCACGGGCGCTTGGGGGCGACAGCGCCATGGCCGTGGTGGAGCTCTGGCGAGGAGCTCCCGGGCGGCGCGGTAGGATGGCGGAGGAAGCTCGGGGCGGCCAGCCGGGCACGCGGCCGGGGCGGGAGGCGGTGGCGGCCCCTGCTCCGGCGACCTCGCGCGCGGGCAGGCGTGTGCGGGGCAGAGGAAGGCGGAGGCGGGCCACGGCGACGTGCCGGCGAGGGAGACGGGCGCCGGCGAAGGCGGCGGTCGGCGGCG
>NC_041383.1:406445832-406452871 GCF_002162155.2 Triticum dicoccoides
GCGGGCCAGAGGTGGGCCCGGGCGGGCCGGCGGCGGCTGGCGGCGGGGAGCGCCACGCAGCGGCCTCCGATTGGACGAGGGGGCGCGGGGCGGACGTGTCCGGCCGTGGATGGATGCGTCCGGCGGCAGAGAGGGAAAAATCTAGGGTTTCGGGGGGTTTGGACTGCGGAATTTCGGGGGAGGGGCTATTTATAGATTTCTGGGAGCTAGGAGAGTCCAAATGAGGAGCGGTTTTCGGCCACGCGATCGTGATCGAACGACCGAGAGCATGGAGAGGAGTTAGGTGGGTTTTGGGCCAGTTTGGAAGGGGTGTTGGGCTGCAAAGAGAAAGAGGGGTTTCGGGCTACGCGGTTAACCGTTGGAGTATCAAACGACCCCCAAATGACACGAAACTTGACAGGCGGTCTACCGGTGGTATACCAAGGCCACTTGGCAAGCCTCGGGCCATTCCGAGAAAGTTTAACACCCACTCACAAAAAGAGAGAAGAGGGGGATGCCGGAGGGCATAGGAGCGCCGGATTGCAAAACGGACAACGGGGAAAATGCTCGGATGCATGAGACGAACACGCATGCAAAATGAAATGCACATGATGACATGATAAAATGCAACACGCAAGCAAATGACATGGCAACAACGACGAATAACTGAATGACACCTGGCGCATCGGATCCGGGGCGTTACAACACTCCTCCACTAACAAGAGATCTCGTCCCGAGATCTTAGGACCGAGATGGAAGGGAAAAAGGGATGAGGTGAAACAAGAACTCAAGATAAGAAGCAAAGAATCTTGAGCACTCGAGAAGAAGAGATGAACGACGAGAATGTCAAGAATCGAAAGCTCACGAAATCAGATAGACTATGAAACCACCCCGGTTAGAACGAGATAAGAAACGAATAAGACTGAAAGGATTTAGGCAGCACTCCTGCTGAAAATGGAAAGAATAGAACAAGAACTAGAGAGGACGGAATGATACTTGATGAACTCTCGAAGAATGAATTAAATCAAGAAGAACCAGCATGAAGAACTCCGTTGCCAAAAAGGATGATGAGATAGAATGAAAGATGAAAAGAATAAGATTAAAACCTTGCGATGATTTAGATGGAGGTTCCGACGAAATGGCCGAGGAAGTTTGAACTCCGGAAAAGAAAAGATGAAAACACTTGGAACTAGAATTTATTCATCAAGAACAAACTCCGAAGGAAAGGATTACTCACTTGAATGAAATAAGAATAAGATTTATTGTATGCTTATCCTTCATCAAATTAAATTGATGACCAACAATGGATTTTTCATACTACTTATTCTTCTTGAAAAGGATTGAGAAGGGATAGCCCAAAACTTGAGAAGGTCTTCATGAACCACCGGTAGGATTGAAAGAACGAATGGATTGAATGATAATCAAGGAAAAGAATTTTGAACGAACCACCGTAAAAATTCGAAAATGATTGATGAAAGAGAATAAATCACCGGGAAGAAACAATATGTTTGAGGGGGATTTAGATGCAAAAGAACAATTAGATCATGAGCTGATTAAAGAACACTTGAATGAAGCACCAGGATAATTGGATAACGGTAACTGAAATGTGAGGACGAAGAATTCTTCTGGAATGATGGCCTCCGGTGAAGCAAGACAGAAATCAACTCCTGGAATAATCCGGATGGATAAGAAAGCATATCTGACAAACTGAAATAATTCGAGAGAATAACATGAACTAGAACCATGAATCTTCGAGAGAACGGGCAATATTGAGAGGAAAAACTCTTCTTCGGTCTTCAAATGATGACACGAAACACCATCGAAATTGCTGAGATACTCCGGGAGAATGAAAAGCAGAGAGGTTGAGCCAACAATGAAATGATTTGAAATCGATCTTGAAAGGCATGTGACTGATGGAATCCATCCTTACGTCACACTTGAAAAGAATTGAGAATAACTCCGGGGAATTAGAAGAGTCAGGTAAGATCCTGGGAAAAGACCTGTGGGTTAGGGCCCACTAGAGAGAAAAACACCGTTGAAAAGGATTATTGAATAGATAGATGATGCACTGGAACAATTGAAATATTTGAATGAGGTGACAACCTCGAATTAATTCAAAGACAGACGAATCTCCTGAGATGTCTTGAACACTCCGGAAGGATAACTGGCGAGAGGCGAACGAGCAGGGAAGGAACTAGAGCTGAGGGAAAGAATATGAACAACCTGAAAAACTTGAATTGAATCCACCGAAGAAGAAAAGGAGATGATGAATGTCAAACAAGATGAGAATTCACCGGTTGAAACAATTGACGAAAGACTGAAGAGGCTCCGCACGAATGAAATTAATGGTCGAGAGAGAGTCAAACTCCGGGAAGAAGAAGGGTGGGGAGGGCGGGAAAACAAAGGCAACTTGGAAGGGGAAACTGACGAATATCTTGAAGAAAAAACACTGGTTGAAGAAAGCAAAGGCTTCACACGAGTAGGATGGATACTTGATTACAGACTCCGGTTCCGAGAAGAAGAACAGGGAGGGCGGGTGGGAAAGAAAACAACTGAGGATTGAACTCAAGGATGAAGAAGGCTCGAATCGACTTGACGAGAAATGCACCGGATGAAAAGGGCTGGGAACCAACGATCAGAAAACCAACTGCGTGATCCTAAAGAAAATTTTTGAAGGGGAAGAGGAGTAATTCAAAACACCTACGTCAAGATTCCTTACCAGAGCGACGAAGGGCAGAGGAGTAAAAAGAATTCCTACTCTCCGATATAACTAGACCCCGAAAATAGTTTTCTTCTAGACTCAACAACGGCCAAACTACACGATCAATCAAGGGGGCTCCTAGGGTTGGTCGAGGCTCTGATTACCAACTTGCCACGCCCAATATGCGACCCTATCCAAAAGGAACTCGAAGGTCCCACCAAGGATAGACCCGCATATTGAAACGCTTTTGCAAGGTGGATATCATTACATCAACATTACATAATAGATGGGGATACATACAAGAGACATACAATGCCACACGAATACAACACCACAATACATAAGAGCATCATCCGACTACGGATGAAACACAAACAGAAACTCAAACGACATCCACCCTGCTAGCCCAGGCTGCCGACCTGGAACCTATCCCCTAATCGAAGAAGAAGCAGAAGAAGAACTCCAACACAAGCAAACATCGCTCTCGCATCATGAACATCGCAGAACCTGTACCTGCAACTGTTGTTGTAGTAATCTGTGAGCCACGAGGACTCAGCAATCCCATTACCATGGGTATCAAGACTAGCAAAGCTTAAAGGGAAAGGAAGGGGTAAAGTGGTGAGGTTGCAGCAGCGACTAAGCATATATGGTGGCTAACATACGCAAATAAGAGCGAGAAGAGATCAAGAAGAACGGTCGTGAAACTAGCAATGATCAAGAAGTGATCCTAAACTCCTACTTACGTCAAACATAACACGAAACCGTGTTCACTTCCCGGACTCCGCCGAGAAGAGACCATCACGGCTACACACGCGGTTGATGTGTTTTAATTCGGATCTGGTGTCAAGTTATCTACAACCGGACATTAACAAATTCCCATCTGCCTATAACCGCAGGCACGGCTTTCGAAAGATTATACCCTGCAGGGGTGTCCCAACTTAGCCCATGACAAGCTCTCGCGATCAACGAAGGAATAGACCTTCTCCCAGGAAGACCCGATCAGACTCGGAATCCCGGTTTACAAGACATTTCGACAATGGTAAAACAAGACCAGCAAAGCCGCCCGATGCGCCGACAATCCCGATAGGAGCTGCACATATCTCGTTCTTAGGGCAACACCGGATGAGCAATCCGTACAACTAAAACCAGACCTCAAGTTTCCCTGAGGGGGCGCTGCAAAGGGCTCTAGTTCGGACCAACACTTAGACAAGCACTGGCCCGGGGGGGGGGGCTATAATAAAGATGACCCTCGAGAGCGCGACTCCCAAGGGAAAAAGGTCTAGGTGAGGCAAATGTAAAACCAAGGTTGGGCCTTGCTGGAGGAGTTTTATTCAAAGCGAACTGTCAAGGGGGTCCCATAAATCTCCCGACCGCGTAAGGAACGCAAAATCCGGGAACATAACACCGGTATGACGGAAACTAGGGCGGCAAGAGTGGAACAAAACACCAGGCAAAAGGCCGAGTCTTCCATCCTTTACCAAGTATATAGATGCATTAATAATATAAGAGATATTGTGATATCCCAACCAAAATCCTGTCCACCATGGAGAAATCTTCAAGTTCACCTGCAACTAGCAACGCTATAAGAGGGCTGAGCGAAGCAGTAACATAGCCAAGCAATGGTTTGCATATGAAAGGTATCAAAGGTTAGAGGTTCATGGCAATTTGGGATGGCTTGATGAGCAAAAGATAGGTAATGCAGCATAGCGATAGAACGAAGCAACTAGCATAGCAATGATAGTAGTGAGATCTAGGGTAGCGGTCATCTTGCCTGTAATCCTGCAAGGAAGAAGAACGAGTCCATGAAGAAGACGAACGGATGAAGCCGAACCAAGCGTAGACGAACGAGTCCTCACGATCACAACGAAACAGGACTATCGAAAAGAAGCACACAACAAAGTAAACCCACCACACATGAACAAGACATGATGCACAACGAGCATGATGCATGACAAGACTACATGAAGCTACTCATGGCAAGAGATGATGCAAACAAGAGCAACACATCAAGGCAAGTTTAAATGAGGCCGGGAACAACATATAACAATTCCGGTAAGTCCTCATATGCATATTTCGAAATTGTTCCAGATCTGAATAAACCTTATGTTCAAGTTGTTAAACAGTAAGTTAAGATGCACCAAGATGATCTACATGAGATTCTAGTCAAGTTGTATATAAAGTTCATTTAGTTCGGAGCTACGGCCTAGAAGATATGAGCAAACCAAGTTAAACATGGCATTGATGCAAAATGCACTCAAACATCAAGAAAACACCTCAAAACAAGGATGCAACATGATAATATGAAACTACATGCAAAATCAAGCAAGTTTCATATAGAGCACACTCAAAACGGAGCAACGGTTTAACATACACACACTATACAAGTTATAAGGACAAGCTGTCCAAAACAGCAAGTAGGCATATTGCAAGCATCAAAACAATAAGCTACAGCACCCCAACATGAAAACAAAAGGCATGTGCATGATGTACAGGTAAAGCATTACAAAACATGAACACTGAGCTATCTCCAGAAACTACTAGAACATGCCCAAACACACATGGTAAGATTGCAAGTGATAACAATTTCAGACTTTGCAGAAAATAACATCACGATGCAATGTTTAGAGCTATCAAACAACATGTTACAGGAACTTATCATGGCAAACAAAGGCATGGCATGAATCTACTAATTTCATAGATCAAAAGACCCTTACTGACCATAAGCCAAAAAGGATCAAAAAATATGATGGCACCCACGTGAACATGGCAAGTTATAATACAGATTCATACATGGCAGGAACAGAATTATGAAGGCATGTAAATGAGCTTGTGCAACTCACTACAGAGCAAAACATGGCATGGCAAGGCAACCAACAGTAAGAAGACATATTTGTGAAGCTAATCATGGCAATAGCAAGGTCATAGGGTGCATGGAACACTAGGAACAACCATGGTAACAACTGAACTTAATGTTAACAGGCTGACAGCAACATTATGAAGCAACTTTGGAGCAAGATATGAACAAGCTACAACAAGCTATAAATGCTACCAGGGGCATGGACGGATAGAGGATGACACGTAGATCAAAACATGTTTAGAGCACATCTCCAGATTATGCATAGAATGATTAGTAGCAACATGTTTATATAGCATCACGAAATAGCAGATTCAGCCTAGCAAAACAGCAACATCATGTACCCTACTTAACAAGCTCGATTCACTCACCACAAGTCATTGCATGATAAGATAAGCATATCATCATCAAGAAGACATGTTTGTGTAACAAACCAAGGCAAGAACAAGTCCATAGCATGCAAGGATCAATTACAACAACCTTGGCTAAATTGAATAACATGTAAACAATCTGCCAGGAAACATTTTAGAGCAAAAGTGGAGCACGAAAATGACATGCTAGACTACTCCATAATTTCAAACAAGGGAAGGGATGGATAGAGCATAACCATATGTCCAAAACATCCTTACTGAAGTATCTCAAAATATGCATGGATCTCTCTGTAGCATCATGTTTACATGGCATCAAAATAACAGCAGAACAGGAACTAAAATCAGCAACATCACGACGCCTAGTTTGCATGCTTGTGCTAGTCACCACATTGATCACAAAAATACATGGTAAGCACCTCTGTAAAGAAGACATAACACAGTCCAAAACACATGAAGACATCAACCTCATATGATGCACACATCAATCATGGCAACAATGACAAAAGAGCTCGTTCTGTTAACAGACAGCAGAAAACATTATGAAGCACTCTTACAATGATGATTCAGGCATCAAGATGAGCTCAAATGAATATGATGCAATGGAATAAAATGATGTACTCGTCGAGGCGAACAATTTGACATATTTCACGCACAAAACGGAGCTACGGATGCAGAGATACAACATGATGAACATGGCATGATTATTGCAAAAACTTCGGGACTTGGACGATTTTCGGCGAGGGGAAAGTCAACCTCGGATCTGGGCACGAATTTCGATGATCGCCGGAACTCGTCGCCGGAGTAGAGGAGGAGGCGGCCGGAGGACGACGGGGAGGGTCGCCGGCGGGTTGGGGCGGCGGACCTGGGCATGGGGCCCCCGGATCTGGCGTCGGAGGAGGCACGGGCGCTTGGGGGCAACGGCGCCATGGCCGCGGTGGAGCTCCGGCGAGGAGCTCCCGGGCGGCGCGATGGGACGTCAGAGGAAGCTCGGGGCGGCCGGCCGGGCACGCGGCCGGGGCGGGAGGCGGCGACGGCCCTTGCTCCGGCGACCTCGCGCGCGGGCAGGCCCGGGCGGGGCGGAGGAAGGCGGAGGCGGGCCACAGCGGCGCGCCGGCGAGGGAGACGGGTGCCGGC
>NC_041383.1:406453145-406459702 GCF_002162155.2 Triticum dicoccoides
CGTGGAGCGCCACACGGCGGCCTCCGATTGGACGAGGGGGCGCGGGGCGGACGTGGCCGGCCGCGGCTGGACGCGTCCGGCAGCGGAGAGGGAAAAATCTAGGGTTTCGGGGGGTTTGGACTACGGAATTTCGGGGGAGGGGCTATTTATAGATTTCTGGGAGCTAGGAGAGTCCAAATGAGGAGCGGTTTTCAGCCACGCGATCGTGATCGAACGACCGAGAGCATGGAGAGGAGTTAGGTGGGTTTTGGGCCAGTTTGGAAGGCGTGTTGGGCTGCAAAGAGATAGAGGGGATTCGGGCTACGCGGTTAACCGTTGGAGTATCAAACGACCTCCAAATGACACGAAACTTGACAGGCGGTCTACCGGTGGTATACCAAGGCCACTTGGCAAGCCTCGGGCCATTCCGAGAAAGTTTAACACCCACTCACAAAAAGAGAGAAGAGGGGGACGCCGGAGGGCATAGGAGCGCCGGATTGCAAAATGGACAACGGGGAAAATGCTCAGATGCATGAGACGAACACGCATGCAAAATGAAATGCACATGATGACATGATAAAATGCAACACGCAAGAAAATGACATGGCAACAACGACGAATAACTGAATGACACCTAGCGCATCGGATCCGGGGCGTTATACCTACTACACAAACTGAGGGTAGAACTGCAATATTATCAATAAGAGTGGGGATGTGTTTCTGTGTGTGCCTGTGCGTGATAGATCTGTCGGGACGCATGCATGGATGATGAAGGGGAACCATGTGTTTGATAAGCAAACCTAACTAGATCGGTAGATCAATTGTTGTTTGTCGAAGGAAGGGAGAGACATAACTAATGAGGTAGATCGATCGACGCATGGGGGGAAACGAGTTATAAGGACCTAGCTAGCTATACGTATAGCGGGAGATCGGTCGGTGTACATCCATTTGTTAGAGGCAAATAAGGCCCAGCGAGACGGATAGACAGAGAGAATGGAGGTAGGAGGTCGTGTGAGAGGCCGAGCTACTAGCTAGATAGGGGGAGGAGTGTGCGGTTGTGAGATCGATGAAAAGAGGGGTGAGAGTTTACACGTGTGTGGGACCATATGAGAGACACGAGGCATGGACACATAAAGGAGGAGATGGAAGGTGCATGTGTATGTTGTAGGCAGACATCGCTGGAGAGGTTTATCGATCGGTGTGTGTCAGAAAGGAGTTGTAGAGAATGTGGGAGAATGACCTAAAGAAAAAAATGAATATGCGCGAGGGATAGAATGCTGAGGGAGGGGGAGGGCGAGGAGGGCGTGTGCATGCACGAGAGAAAGTTAGTGCTAGCTACAAAGGTTAGAGGATTGTGTGGGTGTAAGAGACTAACAAATATCATAATTTGATATGAATGTGGATTCATATATTTGAATAGGAGATCATAGTGTTATAAACATATGCATGAATGAATATAGCGGTGATACGCGTGCTGTGATTTTGCACATGTTATACCATAATGTGATAATGCATGGCGTTTGCAACTCACAGCTAAATGTCGAACAATATAAACCATACTATACATCAAACAATCTCACATTTTATTTGAATTTGTGATAATGTGTGGAGTTTGTAGCTTACAACTAAATATCGAACAATCTAAACAATACTATATATCGAACAATCTCACTTTTTATTTGAATTTGTGGTAATGTGTGGTGTTTGCAACTCACATCTAAATACTTGTAGGCATAGGGGGCGGGCACCATACATTATGTGATAAACACATTATACATATGAGACATGGTTTAGATTATGAAAGATCTAGCTAGAGCTTGAAATGTACCGTGATTTGAAATCAACATAAAGTGGATTCAAAAAGTCGAGTTCGAGTTCATATAGTACACATAGTTCATATCTAACTCAAGAGTAATCATGTGGTGTGCTGTGAAGATAATACACAAATGATGGTTTAACTTGACAATAATGATGATTGTAGGTCTTACTAAAATAGAGAAACAAATTCAAATGGTTTGACTTCACAACAATCATTATTGTAGATCTTATTCAAATAGAGAAACAAATTCAAATTTAGTTCATATTGAAGCTGTAGTATATACATTTGGAATGCACTAAAACGTTCATTTGAGTAGTAGGTTGCATGCATTATACACGTAGCGAAATATTTTAATTGAACATAACATGAATTCAAAGTTTTGAATGACATTTGTAGTGCAAATTGATTTGCTACAGTACACGGGACTAGACTCTCTTGTATGCTGCAAATTGATTTCTTTTTGTTTTTTCATCGACGGAAGTGCGAATTGATTTGGTACAGTACACGTTAGGCTTGTCCAGAAAATTCAACCCGTGCCTTGTTAACCGAAATATTTAAGATATATCTTTGTCTCGTTGTGCTCCGACAACTCCCTCCATCTCAACTCGCGCCTTGCTATTCCAAAATTACAACGCGCGCGAAAACTCCCACCTCCTGTGAAATCCCGACACGCGAAATGCCCGTGATACCCCTGAACTAAGAACCGCCTCAAATCGGTGGGGGTAATTTCATAACTTACCCCACATTTCGGACAAGCGCATCCCTAAGCCATGGTTCCCCACTCCCATCCCATCTGCCCACCCATTCATACACCGAGGCCGCGAAAACCCGTGAAGCCCCACACCCTCCTCCGCCCGCCACCTAGCCGGAGCCTCTTCCCCGACGACGTCGTTTACATCAACACCTCGACATCCCTCATCCATCATACCAGATGAGGATCCGTCGTCGATCTCGTCGTCCCACCGGTTCAGCCACCCCGTCCTCCACCTCCAAGGAGCTGCCCCGATGTTCCCCTCATCTTTCGCACCACCACCATTCCCACACCGCCTTATTCACCTGCACCATCGGAAGAGCATCATCATCACCATTTACTTGGATGAAGCTGCGACCTAATCGGCGCCACCAAAGAGGTTGTACACTAATCGTCGCATTTTCTTCTTCATTCACGGTGTTGCCGGCGCTCGGTCCCGAGTCGACACGGCGCGGCTCCATCCACGGCAGCGTCGCTGGCCACTTCCTCCATGGCGTCTCTCCCTCGGCGGCGACGTCCACATCAGCAGGAGCTATTGCTGCTTTAGCTCTGGCCCGCACTGCTGCTCTACTCTTGCTCTCGGTCCCCTGCCTGGTCCGCTCTTGCTATTGCTCTTTCTCTTGCTCACGCTGCTGCTCTCGCTCTTGATCTTGCTTGCGATGCTGCTCCAATTTAGCTACACTTCAGTCGACTGAATCGACTTTTGG
Source organism: Triticum dicoccoides (assembly GCF_002162155.2). Taxonomy (NCBI): domain Eukaryota; kingdom Viridiplantae; phylum Streptophyta; class Magnoliopsida; order Poales; family Poaceae; genus Triticum; species Triticum dicoccoides. The sequence continues at coordinate 406,456,402 of NC_041383.1, forward strand.
GTCAGTCGTTTTTCAGGGGGTGGGGGGCTCGCCAGAGCTAAGGAAGAACCAGCCGCAGTGGGTAGGGGTGCTCGCCGGAGAGGTACCCCACTATCTATCTTAGGGTTCAGGGTGGGGGCGATGGTCGCCGGTGGTGGTAGGGCGGTGGCGTGGGCATCGCCGGAGAAAAATCTCGACACGAGGGGGGGCTAGAGGGATGGCCGGGGCGGCGGAGGACCGGTGGTGGGAGTGGTTTCAGGGCGGGCGGGGCGGCTGTTTGGCCGGTGGTGGCTGGCGGCTCAGGGGGGTGGAGGTTGAATATGAACTGCAGGCCCTTGATTTCGTATCCAACGGCCGAAAAATCGACTGACTAGAGATGAAAAAGTCAGTCGACTAACATGCAGCCTCAAGTCTAGTGCGTTCAGTTTTGATAGTAAAATTCAGTTTCAACAGCAAAATTCAGTTTCAACAGTTAAGTTCAGTTTCAACAGTTAAATTCAGTTTCGACAGTTAAGTTCAGAGATGAGCGGCTGATGTATTTTACATCTAGCACTGTGTGGTTATGTATTTTACGTCATCTATTGGAGATGCTATTAGAATTCCACTTAGGTTAACGTTGTCTCTCCTGTACTGCTTTAGCCTCAGCGTCGTACAACTCACCGAAGCTGCTCCAACGACGAAACCCTCCATCACAGCGGAGCAGTACCCGGGGCTCCATCTCAAGATGCCTAAGATCTTCTTCCCCTCCCCCGACAGCCAAGTTAGCCGGATCATCCTCACCGACCAACCCAATCACGCTGAGATCGACATGGCTTCGCCAAAGAGGTTGTACACTTGTTGCATCTCTTTTTTACTCTACATGTTATATATATTGTCCACTGAGCACACGCAGTAACGTGAAATACGCTTAGTTTCTCCTACTATATGACAAGAAGTGAGGTACCAGGAAACTTAGCTATCCGTGATGGACTCTCTTGAACGCCATCGTTATTTATCTCTGCGCGTTTGAGCTGTGCATTTGTCGATGGGCCTGGGAGTTGAGCTAGTAGGGCAGTGGCCTGGGTCCAAAGTAGTAGAAGTAGCACAAAACATTTTTTGAGTGTAGGCTTTTCCTTGCTCAAGCCTGCCTACTAGAATCGCCAGTGCTTGAACGGAAAAGTGAAGGAAAAACATAGGAATTGGAAAGTTTCCTATGGTACTACTATTCATGCCTTTGGTTCAAAGGAATGGAGCAAAGGAAAACTGTAGGATTTGTTCCTTTAGTGTCTCCTTGAAAGAAAAACCGTAGGAATTTTAATATCCACTTGTCCTCCTTTTCAAATTCCTACTCATGAAGCACAAGAGTAAGAGATAGTAGCATAATAGCATTATAACTATACATCTTCCTGTGGTTTGACTTAATCTCACCATGCTTCTTTGCATCCTGTGATCTTCCAATTCTTGTGAACCAAACACCCAGATTGGAAGAAATCCTGTGTTTTTAAATTCTCTGTTTTGCACGTGCATTCCTATCCTATTACTGTGTATTTCCTATCCCAGCATTGTTAGAATCCTCCAATTCGAACGAGCCCTTACATAATTACTTCTCTTAGAGATAGTTGTCAAAGAAAACCTTGCATGGTTTGTCCCGCTCCTGCTGTGCCATCGTCCACCCCAGCTCAACTGCTCCAACGACAGAAGGGTCCAGCACAGCAGGGATTCGACCTCCAGACTGTCTTTCGCCGCCTCAGATCTTCTTCCCCGCCGCCGGCAGCCATGAAAACTGCATTACCATCATCAACCAAGAAGATGACCTCGAGGACTACACGGGTCCGCAAGAGAGGTCGCACTCTTTCGTGTCTGCTTACATTATGCATTGCTTAATATTGCATGCTACTTTATCATCTTTTTCACTGATTAGACTCTGAGTCAGCTCTGGTCAAACTTGAGTTTTTAAATGGTTGTGGGGTACATATTGGGGCCGCAATCAATAGTATCTATCTACTATCTGGTTAATCTCTGGTGTCTACTATGAGTTTCATGTTGGATGGGAAACAAACAGTAAAGAAGCCATTATCTGTATTTTTTAACGGAAGCCATTATCTGCCAGCTATCATTGGTTTTGGGTCTATCCACAAGTTGATACCATCACTCTGGATTTCTGCATGCACTCCTTAAATAATCTCACTATGTTTTATTCCTATGCATGTCAGTTATTGTACACAATGGAACCAAACATGTGGAGCAAAAAAGACGAGCCTTGCGTGGCAATAAAATTTCATGCAGACGTCGCTCCATGGTAGGCGCAAAGGCAGCCCCCCTCCACCCATTTCAGATTGTAATCGAGAGGAACATATCTGTTCTGAGGGGGATTCAGAAGGAGAAGACCACTCCTATTTACCCCCTGAGGTCTTCTCTCTAACTTGGCATGCTGATGTTGGTTGTATCATGCATATGGTGCCTTGCATTGCTTACTTTATACATCAAATATGTCATCTGCTTAGTTTAGACATGCTTTGTGCGAATGACATCTGTTTAGTTTATTCATCGTTTATGTGAATTATGCAACACCATCTTGTTTAGCCAGACATCATATATGTGAATTTTGCAATGCCATCCTGCTTAGCCAGTCATCTTATATGTGAATTATATCAGGCCATCCTTTTTTCATTACGTATTACATTTGTCAACAATGTTAGTACATTCAACTACTCTTCATGTGCATCAGCTATTTGACACGGTGATGGAAAATTCCGGAGTGAAAACAAGGTCTTCAGAGCAGACTATGCTATCTGACGAAGCGCATATCTCGCTGGTTACGGATACCTCCTCAGAGGAGGATTGAGAGACAGATGACCAGTCCTATTTCCCCCCGAGGTGTATGCTCTAACTTGGCAGGGTTATGTTGCTCATATCGTGCGTATGGTGTCTTGCATTGCTATGTCATTTGATTAGTTTAGACATGCTTTGTGTGAATGCCACCTGTTTAGTGTCTAATTACCATATATGTGAATTATGCATTGCCATCTTGTTGCAAGACACTATATATGTGAATTATGCAATGCTATGTTGTTGCAAAGGCATTATATATGTGAATTATGCAATGCCATTCTATTTAGCCAATCATCATGCATGTGAATTATATCATGCTATCATTTTTTGTATTACATGTTCCATTTGTCGACAACTTTTGTATATTCAACTACTCTTCCTATGCATCAGCCATTTGAAGTGGTGATGGAAGTATCTGAAGTGAAACAAGGTATTCACAGTAGACAGTGCTACCTGCTGAAGCAGATATCTTGCTGGTTACAGAGAGCTCCTCAGAGGAGGATTCAGAGAC
>NC_041383.1:406459950-406522450 GCF_002162155.2 Triticum dicoccoides
ATGGCAACCCATTTAATAAAGACATCATATAGTTATATCATCTCATCCTGTTTAGTGTTTACAGTCATCATATTTTGAATTATGTCATTCTATCCGTGAATTATATCATGCTATCATGTTTCCATAGGCGGCATGTATGTGAATTATGGCATGCCAACCTATTTAATAAACACATTATATAGTTATATCATGTCATCATGTTTACATAGTCATCATATTTTGAACTATGTCTTTCCATATTTTTTAGTTAGCCATCATAATGTGAAATTGTGTCATGCTTTCATGTTTAGTTAGCCATCATATATGTGAAATTGTGTCATGCTATCCTGTTTGGTTAGACAACATAAATGTGAATTATTGCATGCCCTCTTTTATTCCCCAATTCCATTGCACCTGTCTATCATACAATGCCTATACTTTCAATTACTTTTCTTGTTTATCAGCCATTTGAATTGGAGAGGGCGATGGCAGTATCTAAGGGAGTAACAACATGGTCTTCAGAAAAGAGCCCAAGAACCAGCCCCACCACAGATAACCCAGACTCTCGCAGATTGTACCCCTACCCAGTTGGACAGAGAACCAGCTACACCCCTTCTAACCCCAACCCCAGTAGATAGTAACCCAGTTCCAGTTGACACAACATCGTCTCCACCACAGAGCACGCAAACACGGGCAGTTAGTAAGGGAACTGCAGTGCCCAAAGCACGAGTACCACCACTCCGAATCCCAACTCAACGCTTAAAGGAGAAGAAGATTTATTCTCAGGTCAGGTTCTATAGCCATGGTTCATACTCCTTTGCTCTTGCATCACTGTATTTACTCATACCAACTATTTTCAAATTTGAAGGATGGAATTGACACTCCAATGGTGCAACATGTATGTTTTAAACCTGGTTCTTTAACTAGTTTGCTGTTGTAACTTGCTCTATGTTGATTTCAGTTTCAATTGAATAAACAGTTATGTTCTCATGTCATGCACATTACAAGTGTTATTATTGCTCTATAGTTTCCCACACTTATATTCTGTCTATTCTGCTTTGTCTTGAGCAAATATTATTTGAACTGTGTCTCTATCTTGATTTGGCAACAAAAACTAGAATGATATAGACCATAAAGTGACCATGGTACATAGATATATGTCTGTTTCATGTTATTATCCTGTCCACTTTACTAGTGAACTGATTTACCAAAATGAGTTTCATATACAACATGGTAAACCTGTGATGTGTCTGCTTGTTTCTCTTTTAGAATGCGGACAAAATATTGGAGAATAGTACCCCATTATGCAATGGTAAAGGAAGTAATGCAGATAAGGTTCAAGATAGTGAGACATTCCTGTTGGTCTCCATGAAAGCTGATAAAAACTATCTTGACGACAGTGAGAGAACCCAAAAGTCCTGTCTTGATGTAGTGTTCGAGTTACTAACCACTACTGCTGGCACAATCTCTTCAAACTCGCTGCCTAAATCAGTTCGTGTTCTTGAATCTCAACTTCAAGCTGAAAGACATCGATTAGATGTGCTGCGACAGGAAGCTAAAGGACTGAGGAAGTCCCCGCAGAATTCAGATGCATACTTTCTGGTGCAACAGCAAGCGCTGGAGGATTTAAGCGCCAAACAAGGGAAAGTTAATAAGCTTGGTAAGCATCTTGCCAGCATTATGGGTACCCAGGATATTGTTTCTTGAGATCTTCTGAAGTGGTTTCAGTTCTGGACTTGTTTTGCTGTGGCATTTATTTGCACTGGTCGCCAACTTTGACAACCAGTGTATATGATATGCTGCTTTGTCTATATATTTGCACAGGTGGTGAACTTTGATGCCTAGTGGATGTAATATGTGTAATAGCCGTGATAGCCTAGCGTAAGTTGCTTGCTTATTTATTTCCTTGTTATCTTGTTTATTTGTTTGCTTGTAGTGAGTGCAGTTCTTTTTCGCGGTTTGCTAGTGGCCACAATAACCTATTTTTTAAAGCTAGGCCACAATAACCATGGGCTACATATTTACTGTAGTGACACTGGGCCTCCTACGGGCCGTAGAAATAATGGGCCTTCTACGGGCCGTACAAACAATGGGCCTTCTACCGGGCGTAGAAACAATGGGCCTTCTATGGGCCGTAGACACAATGGGCCTTCTATGGGTCGTATCATCAATGGGCCTTCTACGGGCCGTATGATCGATTGGCCAAACATGGGCCAATAACAGATCGCATTATGGTCGTAAATGGGCTAGAGTTGGAATCATCCGTTCATGGGCCCACCATAACGGGCCGTCATCAATCGGCCGTATTTGATGACGCTATGAAAATGGCCCAACGTATTAACGGGCCACAAACGGGCAGACTGTAACCACGGGCTGAATTTGGCCCACAAGCAGAAAATTACAGTAACGGGCCATAAGTAACCGAATGCTGGAAATGAGCCCAAGAATAAATGGGACCTGAGAAGGCCGAAAGATAACATGGGTTGGAAATGGCCCAATGGAATAATGGGCCGTTAATGGGTATAAAGTGATACACTGTTCATTATGGGCCAGTTTCACCACGGTCTGTTAATGGGCCAAGAGTTACAAAGGGCCTCATATGGGCCGAAAGACGTCATGTGCCATACATGGGCCGGAAGTTAAAACGGGTTGGAATCATATTGGACAACCCAGATGATGCTACTGGGCCTAATTCGGATAGGTCGTAACGGGCCCTGGCTTAGTGGGCTGTAAATGGGCTATATGCGAATAGGCCGTTAACAGGCTTTCCGTGGGCCGGGCCGCCACCTTTTAACCAAGTCAAATGGGCCAGCCTTTTCACAGGATGGGCCTCTGTTGGGCCGTGCCACATGTCGACGTATCATAGGCGCCTTCGATCCAACGAGTGGATGAAATCTGTCCCAACGGTGAGCCGACACGTGTTTCCTCCAGCCAATGATGATTTTACACGTGGAAAATCCCCATTGGTCAGGGCTATTAACGGGTTATCGGATCCAAAACCGGACCCGATAGCTTAACAACAAGCCGTTACGGTGGATGCCACGTGTCGGTCACACTTGACGAAAGAACTTCTATGACGCGTGATTTATTGTCATGGAAGTGGACACTTCTGTGATGATAATTTTGGTAATGTCATGGAACACTTCTATGACAGCATAGGTATGACTATCTTGATTCTGTCATAACATCGTCATGGATGTAAATGCATGACAAAAAACATGACATACTGTGACAAACACGTATCATCACGGAAGTGTATCTTTTTGTTGTGCATGGTGTCAAAAGGAAAGTGGATAAGAATGAATATAAATGCAAAATAATAGTATATGAATAAGAACATATCTCCGACCGTCAGGATTTAATTATTTTGCATTCATCAATACAAAATGCCTTCAACTCCACCAAGTTTCTCTTCCAAAACCTATAAGAAATAGCAAGGTCTAACTTGCGGACATGTCAGAATACAGTCTGCATACCGAATGTAACTCAAAAGATTACAGAGGCAAGTTTCACCATATAAAACCTAAGTCTTATCACACAAAGCTATCTAAAGGCACCAAGAATTCAAGGCTACAAAGTGGGAACTATATGAGCGAGACAAATCTTAAAAATCTGTAGGGAGAGGTCACCTGGAGCAAGCAGTCACAAAATCATCTGGAGTACAGAATATGTGAAATTAAATTGCATTGGATAAATTTCTTATGGGAGAAAGATCAACTTATTTTCTGATGATAACACAAAGGGATTGATACATCAAAAGAGATTGCCAGAAATTTAAAACTTCATGAATCATGAGTCATCTGAATTTGTAGGAGAGAGTGAGGAGGACTGATAGAACAAGGAAGATGAATCCTCGGCATGGCTGTCGGAGAAGGAGGTACATACGTAATGAGGGGGGTGAGGAACGAATAGCTGCAAGGTGGAGTTATATATACACGAGTGTATAAATGAAGAAGATGGATCGCGGTAGTAACGGACCTGCAATTAATGGGCTGCATCAACTATGATTTGCTTCTTCAATCACCAGCGACCGACTCCAATCGCGGCTGATTTGCTCAGAGACCTTACCGCTTGTGCTCACACATCCGTCCGAATCCAGAGAGGTCGCCATCGTAGTCTTCGCTCCTGCATCGATCGGTAAGTAGCCACCACGCGAAGGGTGGAGCCGAGTGACCTTGCAGGGATACCAGGGTCACCTTTTCTATTTCTAGCTACCGTAGGCAGACTGTTAAAGGCCCATTAGGCCCAACTTAACATGAGACACCCAAAAAAGTGACCGGAGCAGTGGCCCACGATGGTTCATCGTTAATAGCGAACGAAGCCAGGTTAGGAGAGATTCAGAGCGATTTGACTGCCAAAAATGCTCAAAGTTGACGATCAGACGGTTGTGGACGATGATGACCTGAGAAGGCTGGAAAGGTGCCTAGTTTTAATGTCTCTAAACTAGATCATTGATGGCGCGCGTTGCCGCACCCATCTATTTTTACAATAAATATACGATCCCATGAAACATATTAAATTTTGCATAAACATAAATTTGTATGAGTTAGTAATCAAGGAAAATATCACAGGTACAAACTGGCTTCGGTATGACAACATATGAAACAACATACACTTAATAAATACAGAGTATTTTCAAGACAAATAATAAGCAACAGTACAAACAAACATGTAGTTGTTGGCTTCAATTATCATAGTAGATTTTATACATGGTGCATTGATGAAATCTTCAGACCTCCAAATGCAACATAATGCGCGACACCCAAGAAGAATTAGGCGAGCCTGATGCACCTGGTCATTTGTAACAAGTGAGCATTAATTATACATGCACTGCCACATGTATAAAATGGGGAAAATGCCTTCAAGAAAAAGTGAGCATGTAAAACTTAAATCAGATGTTGATGGACTGAAGCAGGAGCTTTACCTTGAGTGAGTTGTAGAAACAATTAATAGGCATTGCAATACCTTCTAAAGCAAACTCAACAGATTTTGCAATCAAATAAAACATATATCACTCAGATTTGAGATGAACTTTGAGGAAAGGATTGTACTATCAATATTGAGCAAACATCACATCTTACTACCGAAAATTGGAGATATTATAAAGGTCAGATGAACATAAGGTTCAGAACCTATGAAAACAACTTAGATTCACATTTGAATCATCTAAGAAACAACCAGAATGTTTCCGTGGATAGCTAAAAAATATGCCAAAAACGAGAAGAAATTCCTTCGGAACCTCTTTTGTTTTTTAGATAATTGAGATGTACCAAAATATCTGTTCTGGAGTTGCTGAAGAAATCAAATAATTTAATTAATGGCCCCTCTTCACTACATAATTGCATTGATAACTCATAGGTACTAGAAGAAATGGAAGGGGCAACCACGTGAGGCTTTGATGAAACTTGAGATCTATAACAGGCAAGCCTCATAAGCAAATAACCAATTTCAAGATTAACAAACACAGAAGGCCAACCATGAATCAATATGTCCTACCATGTATGCCCCAACAGATTCTCCGACCAGTCCTAAGCAAAAACTGTGACAGGAGAGAACTCAGGGCTCAAGCATAGGAACTTTTTGTGAATTTATCCAATGATGGCCGATGCATCGGTAGTCGGAGCAGGCTAATCTTCTAGCTTTCTTTCACCATTGATGGCTGGGTGACCACGAGGCACCTCTGATGGACTCTCTCCTTTGTGTCCGCAGCCAACATTCATGCCCTTTGATTGGCTACACCACAACCACCGCATAATTTCAATTTTTCGCAACATAAAAATTGAGATATGGTATGAAAAATAATAATTACTAAAATTGAAAATCTAACTAAGTAAATTTCCAAGTATGTCATTTTTTCTCGGATGAACATTTTAACATATACATGCCCAATACATAGAGAGATCTAAAACAGGGGCAAGAAACACATCCATGGAGTTGAATAAAATAGTTATCAATATGTCCTACCATGCATGCACCAACAGATTCTTCGGCTAGTCCTAAGCAAAAATTGTGACAGGACAGAACTCAGGGCTCAAGCATAGGAACTTTTGTGAATTTATCCAATGATGACCGATGCATCCATAGGCGAAGCAGGCTGATCTTCTAGCTTTCTTTCACCATTGATGGCTGGGTGACCCTTAGGCACCTCTGATGGACTCTCTCCTTTGTGTCCACAGCCAACATTCATGCCTTTGATTGGCTACACCACAACCACCACATAATTTCAACTTTTTGGCAACATAAAAAATTGAGATATGGTATGGAAAATAATAATTACAAAAATTGAACTAAAATTTGAAAATCTAACTAAGTAAATTTCCAAGTATGTCATTTTTTCTCGGATGAACATTTTAACATATACATGCCCAAGGCATAGAGAGATCTAAAACAGGGGCAAGAAACACATCCATGGAGTTGAATAAAATAGTTAAGCATACATACATTATGTCTTCAAACCAGTGCCAGCAAGAACATCACCAATAGGAGTACATGTACATTTAGTGACTTGGCCATTAGCTATTGGAAATCGGAAACCAATCGAGTAGAACCAGTTGCCACTTCGTACACTAACACCACCTGCATCAAATTGGGAAGAAACTATAACAAAAGTCAGAACCCATAATTAACTGGGCAAAAGATGGAAGGAACATAGGAAGAAGGGTGAATCTGAGGCAAGGGAGAAACCAACCAAATTGAACTGAGCGCGAATAATAACAATATCTAAGGCATTGATTCCGTATGTACAGGTGGCCATGGGTGATTGAGTTGATGAGCATCAGCTACAAGCCTACAACTGAAACCAAAACTTCCGTGTGCACAGTCACACCCAAACATAAGCGTTCTGGAAACATAGTATATAATCTAAACCACAAAACTACACGCAGACATACTCATTCCGGTCAACCATCTTTACTTAAACATGCCACTACTTCCACACATACAATTGCCGTATCATGAACTAATCAAGGGCGCCCAGCGCAACCCCCATGATAGCGTGTGGTATATCCACCTCAGAACATCCAATTCGTGCATGTAATCACACGCCTGTAGTAGCAAATCACGATGAACTAAGTGAAAAACAGGGAATCAAAGAATTGGGGTTAGAAGTATTCCTAAATTCTTTTTTATGGAGTAGAAGTGTTTCTACATTCCATGGAGAAAGAATTGAGTTAAGAGGGTAGGTAGGAGGGAGCGGAGACATGCATAGCTCACAAGATCGAGCAGTGACCTAAGCATCAACGATGGCTGTCGGAGACTGTCATAGAATTAAGAAGCCAAAGAGGGGAGTGGGGAACGAACAGCGAGACAACACACGGGAGAGCCTATATAGACGCGCGTGGAGTGAAGTAGGAACACACAGCCGACATAGTAACTGACTTGGAATAATCGGCCATCGGTGAGTTAGCACATATCAATCACCATTAAAGGTGTGTAGCAACAGCGATTTATTTTCTCAATATAGCGAGTCGACTCCAATTGACAAGAGATGATTTGTTGCAATCCCTGATACATCTTCCGAATGACCCTTTTTTATCATCTTCAAACTTCTTGTCCCATCTTGTCCATACTCTGTATAGGTCCGCCATCTAATCATGTACATCTACGCTAATCATTTTTACACACAAATGAGCTTAATTCATTTCGCCAGATACAACAGACCAAAGCAAGTTATAATTGAACTTGTAATCGAGAAAAACATCTAGAATTACAATTAGATGCCCGATGCAACACAAGCTAAAAAGGACTTTTAGAACGAATCTGTAGTACTGACCTTGCAGTGCAATCTGTGTTGGATATCATGAAGCAAAATACCTAAGTAGTACTCTACATGATAGAGGCATTCTCCTCCTGTCACCTACTTTCTCCTCCTCACGCATCTAGGGGAAGATATGGTTGATGTAGGGCAGAAGCAGAGGCTCTCTTGAACAACAGCGTGCTTGAGACACTGGTTGAATCGCATGTAGCCGGCAAGATGACGAGTTGCATCACTCGAGGTTGAGATCATGCAAGATCATTGTTCCTCAAGGACGAGATCAGGGGAGCTCTAATGCCCGCATGATATGGAGCAATAGATTGCAATTGGCAAGCCTGCTATTTCCCCCAATTTAAATCTGACCCTCTGGTCCTCATCCTCTCATCTCCTCTTCCACCAACACAGATACTAGACTGAGAGTAACTGAACCTATCAAAACTAGGGGATGCATGGAAGGGGGAGAGACACATACCAGTAGAGGATTGACCTAAGATCACTGGTGAGATTTTCTGCCTAGATCACAAGGACATCCGATGTCGCCATCGCCATGATCGCTATTTTTTCGTGCGGGATTTGGAGTTTGTAGCGATCCGGGTGGCTCAACTTCGTCAGAGATGTGCTAATTGACGACTCACTCTAGAGTCAAGCCCCATGGTTGCCATTTTCCATCGTCTCTCTCTCTCTCTCTCTCTCTCTCTCTGTATAGCAGTGACCTCACCTGGAGATCCACATCAATGACCAAGAGACCTCCAATTTTGTGACGAGAATAGCAGCCCACACAGGAGGTGCATCGCACGGCCAGTAACGACCAGTGTATGCCATCAGACGGCCGAAGTCGATGGAGGCATGAGAGAGCTGGAAAAGTGCTCGTTATAATGTTTCAAAATATGTAATGTAAATAAGTTAAGATAGTGGGTGTGCCTCCCTTCTTTCGTTCCAACAAAAGAGATGCCAGAAATTTAACACTTCAGGAATCACAGAGTATTTAACAAAAAAACTACCACAATTCGTGGACCGTGCCTAAAAACTACCACTTTACAAATTTGTGCGGAAAACTACCATTTTTTCACTAATCTTTGACTAAAAACTACAATGTATGAAAAGTGCCCGATTCGACTCATTTAAACTCGATTATGACAGAGTTGGCCCACACGTCAGAACTGAAAAAGTCAGCACCGTTCAGTTTGATCGTCAACATACCCCACATGTTAGTGTCTATCTTCTTGCTCCTCCTATATCTCTCTTAGGCATTTCAACAAACACCTCGTCTTCATGCCCCATGGTGAGCACTGGTGTCGTCCATGTTGCACACCTAGAGGCTGTCGGAGTCGAGGATGACGGAGGCAGTGCCGAAGCAGGTGCGATACGGCGGCCGCGAGCTCCTCGGCCGCCTTCTTCCTGGGCACACGAGGCGCCTCGCCGTGCCGGTCCAGCGCCTGGCCATGGTCATGATCCGCTGCCCCACAACGCCCTTGCTCCACCGCTGCTCCTTGTGCCTCCCCGCCGCAATCAGCCACCGCGTGCCCATGTGCCGTCGCCACATCTGCTGCCTGCATGGCCGCCGTCGCGTGCTCGTGCACTACCACCATGGCTGCTTCTCGTGGTCTTACGTGGCAGTAGGACCGCCGGGGAACATCAGGGTGGGGGCATCATCAGCTGCTCGTGGCTGTACGTGGCCTCTACTATTGTTCGTTGTCGTGTGTGGCCGCGGCTATGCGTTGGCGGCAAAGACCAACCGTCGCCAGCTGCTCCGGCCACACCAGCTCTGCCATGAACTGCAGAAGAGGCATGCGGGTCACCGGAGAAAGTGATCGAGGCGGTGGCGGCCTTCACGGAGCCGGAGAATACGAAATACTCCGGTGGTTAGAGGCGAGCCACCGGGCGACGGCCTGGGGTCTTCCTCCATGTCATAATGGTCAATTTGACGGTCAATGCTTACATGTGGGCCAGCCCTATCATAATCAAGTTTTATTTCATCCAAATCAGTCGCTAGTGTTTTTGTAAAGAATTAGTGAAAAATGGTAGTTTTCAGCACAAATTTGTAAAGTGGTAATTTGTAGGCACGGTTCCACGAATTGTGGTAGTTTTTTGTTAAATACTCTGAATCACAAGCCATCTGAATCCGAACAAGAGAAAGAGGAGGACTGACAGAACGGGGAAGATGAATCCTTGACCTACATGTCAGCCATGGCTGCCGGAGGAGGCACATATGTAATGAGGGGAATGGGGAACAAACAGCTACACGGTGGAGATTATATTTAGAAGAGTGTCGAGTAAATGAAGAACATGAATCGGGGTAGTAACGGACCTGCAATTTTCGGTGGCCAGTAATGGGCTGCATCAACTATGATTTGCGTCTTCAATCACGAGCGAGTCGACTCCAATCATGGTCGATGCTTCATTTTACCCCCACCACCTTCCCATCGTGTAGCTCGGAGACGTGACCCTATCGCTCGCGTGAGGCGCGTCCCCCCGAATCCTTCTGTTTGCCATGGGACTCTTCGCTCCCGCATCAGTCGGACCTAGTTCGGTCTCCCATGGAAAGAGCCATCGGCCGAAGGGTGGGAGCCGATCGACCTTGGCATCTTGTGAACAAAACGAGGGTCACCTTACTTTTTTTCGACAAACGAGGATCACCTTAGTCCTTTTCTATTTCTGGCTACACGTAGGGCAGGCTGCTAAAGGCCCATTAGGCCCAATTTAACACGAGATGCCCAAAAAAGTGACTGGAGCAACGACCCATGACGGTGACCCATCGTTAATAGCGAATAAAGCAGATTAGGAGCAATCCACGACAATCTGACGGTGGGAAATGGTCAAAGTTGATGACCGGACGGTAGCAGATGCTGATTGCTTGAGAAGGCTGGAAAGGTGCACAGTTTTAATGTCTTTAAATGACCATGAGATCATGCAACTCACTGACACCGGAGGAGTACCTTGTGTGTATCAAACATCGCAACATAACCGGGTGACTACAAAGATGATCTACAGGTATCTCCGAGGGTGTCTGTTGAGTTGGCATGGATCAAGACTGGGATTTGTCACTCCGTATGACGGAGAGGTATCTTAGGGCCAACTCAGTAATACATCATCACAATAAGCTTGCAAGCAATGTGACTAAGGAGTTAGCCATGAGATCTTGTATTATGAATGAGTAAGGAGACTTGTCGGTAACAAGATTGAACTAGGTATGGAGATGCCGACGATCAAATCTCGGGCAAGTAACATACCGATGGACAAAGGGAATTGCATACGGAATTAGTTGAATCCTTCGCATCGAGGTTCGACCGATAAAGATCTTCATAGAATATGTGGGAACCAATATAGACATCTAGGTCCCGCTATTGGTTATTAACTGTAGACGTGTCTCGGTCATGTCTACATTATTATCGAACCCGTAGGGTCCGCACGCTTAACATTCGGTGACGCTAGAGTAATATTGAGATATTCATGTTGGTGACCGAATGTTGTTCGGAGTCCTGGATGAGATCCCGAATGTCAAGAGGAGTTCCGAAATGGTTCGGAGGTAAAGATTTATATATGGGAAGTCATATTTTGGCTACCGAAAAAGTCTCGGGTTTTACTGGTATTGTACCGGGAAGCTTTCACAAGGTTCCGAAAGGTTCTAGAAGGTTTCGGAGGAGTCCGGAAGGGTCTCTCCAGCACCTAGGGCGTGCATGGGCTGTAGGGGGGCGTCCTAGCCTTATTGGTCCAGGCGCACCAACCCCCTAAGACCCATCCGCCCAGGGGAAGGAAAACCCTAAGGGGGAGGGCCCTTCACTTGGCTTGGAGGGTACTCCTGGCCCTTTGGCCGCCTCCCCTCCTTGGAGGAGGGGCTAGATGTGCACCCCCAACCCTCAGACACCCCTATATATAGTGGGGAGGAGGCGCAAGGGCTAGACACAACAATTCCCACGCCCTGCGGCCTCCTCTCTCTCCCGTTCTTCCTCGTTCGTAGTTTTGGAGGCGCTTGGCGAAGCGCTTGGCGAAGCCCTGCGGAGATTGCTCCACCACCATCTCCACCACGCCATCATGCTGGTTGAGATCCCATCTACTTATCGTCCCTCACTTGCTGGATCAAGAAGGAGGAGACATCATCGAGCCGTACGTGTGCTGAACGTGAAGGTGCCGTCCGTTTGACGCTAGATCGGATTGGATCGTGATCGGATCGCGAAGAGTACGACTACATCAACTGCGTGTTATATGCTTCCGCTTAGCGATATACAAGCGTATGTAGATCCAATCTCTCCTCTCGTAGATGTCCATCTCCTAGATTGATCTTGGTGAGCGTAGGTAATTTTTTTTGTTTCCCATGCAACATTCCCCAACAATGGCATCATGAGCTAGGTCTATGCGTAGATGGCAACTTGAATATCACCGTTGTGGCTTTGCGTAGGTAAGAATGGTTCTTACTAGTCACCCATAGCAGCCACGTAAAACATGCAACAACAAAGTAGAGGACGTCTAACTTGTTTTTGCAGGGTATGTTGTGATATGATATGGCCAAAGACATGATGAGATATATTTGATGTATGAGATGACCATGTTTTGTATAGATTATCACGACTTGCATGTCGATGAATACAACAACCAGCAAGAGTCATAGGGTTATCTTTGATTATGGTATGACCTACGTGTCAATCATTAAGCGCTATGTAATGCTTTACTTTATCACTAAGCGGCAGCAATAGTTGTAGAAGCATGGTTGGTGTGACAACCTCGATGGCGACACGATGATGGAGATCATGGTGTCATGCTGGTGACAATGGAGATCATGGTGGTGCTTTCAAGATGGAGATCAAAAGCGCAAGATGATGGCCATATCATGTCACTTATGATTTGCATGTGATGTTAATCTTTTTTATGCATCTTATTTTGCTTAGGACTGGTAGCATTATAAGGTGATCCCTCACTAAAATTTCAAGATAAAATTTTCTTTTCCCCAAGTGTGCACCATTGCGAAAGTTCGTTATTTCGAAGCACCACGTGATGATCGGGTGTGATAGACTCTACATTCACATACAACGGGTGCAAGCCAGTTTTGCACATGCGGAACACTTGGGTTAAACTTGACGAGCCTGGCATGTACAAACATGGCCTCGGAACACAAGTGACCAACAGGCCGAACATGAGTCATATAGTAGATATGATCAACATGGAGATGTTCACCATTGAAACCACCTCATCTCACGTGATGATCAGACTTGGGTTGGTGAATTTGGATCATGTTACACTCGGACAACCAGAGGGATGTTAATTTGAGTGGAAGTTCTTAGGTACTATGATTAACTGAACTCATTATCTTGAACAATAGTCTAAGTTATCTTTGCAATCTATGTTGTAGATTAATGGCTCATGCAACAGCTCCCCTAAATTTCAATGCATTCCTAGATAAAGCTAAACTTAAAGATGATGGAAGCAACTTTGTGGACTGGGCTCGTAATCTGAGGATTATCCTCACGGTTTCCCAAAAGTCTTATGTTCTTGATGCACCGCTTGGTGCGCCACCCCCTTGATGTCTACTACACAACCTTCTTCTTGTAGACGTTGTTGGGCCTGCAAGTGCACATGTTTGTAGGACAGTAGCAAATTTCCCTCAAGTGGATGACCTAAGGTTTATCAATCCGTGGGAGGCGTAGGATGAAGATGGTCTCCCTCAAGCAACCCTGCAACCAAATAACAAAGAGTCTCTTGTGTCCCCAACACACCCAATACAATGGTAAATTGTATAGGTGCACTAGTTCGGCGAAGAGATAGTGATACAAGTGCAATATAGATAGTAGATATGGGTTTTTGCAATCTGAAAATATAAAAACAGCAAGGTAACAAGTGGTAAAAGTGAGCGTAAACAGTATTGCAATGATAGGAAACAAGGCCTAGGGTTCATACTTTCACTAGTGCAAGTTCTCTCAACAATAATAACATAGATAGATCATATAACAAGCCCTCAACATGCAACAAAGAGTCAATCCGAAGCCACTAATAGCGAGAACAAACATAGAGATTATGGTAGGGTATGAAACCACCTCAAAGTTATTCTTTCGGATCAATCTATAAAAGAGTTCGTACTAGAATAACACCTTAAGATACAAATCAACCAAAACCCTAATGTCACCTAGATACTCCATTGTCACCTCAAGTATCCGTGGGCATGATTATACGATATGCATCACACAATCTCAGATTCATCCAACCAACACAAAGTACTTCAAAGAGTGCCCCAAAGTTTCTATCGGAGAGTCAAGAAAGTGTGCCAACCCCTACGCATAGGTTCCCAATGTCACGAAACCCGCAAGTTGATCACCAAAACATACATCAAGTGGCACATGATATCGCATTGTCACCACAGATAATCACGGCAAGACATACATCAAGTGTTCTCATAAAGACTCAATCCGATAAGATAACTTCAAAGGGGAAACTCAATTCATCACAAGAGAGTAGAGGGGGAGAAACATCATAAAATCCAACTACAATAGCAAAGCTCGGGATACATCAAGATCATGCCATAGAGGGAACACGAGAGAGAGCTATGAGAGAGAGAGATCAAACACATAGCTACTGGTACATACCCTCAGCCCCGAGGGTGAACTACTCCCTCCTTGTCATGGATAGCGCCGGGATGATGAAGATGGCCACCGGTGATGGGTTCCCCCTCCGTCAGGGTGCCGGAACGGGCTCCCGAGAGGTTTTTGGTGGCTACAGAGGCTTGCGGCGGCGGAACTCCTGATCTATCTTCTGTTCTAGAAGTTTTAGGGTACGTAGGTATATATGGGTGCAAGGGGTACGTCGGTGGAGCTACGGGGGCCCCACGAGGCAGGGGCGCGCCCGGGGGGGGGGGGGGCACCGTCGTGAGCACCTCCCGTATCTTCTGACGTGGGGTCCAAGTCCATCAGGTGGGTTTCCTTCTAAAAATAACTTCTCCAGTTGATTTCGTTCCGTTTTGACTCCGTCTGATATTCCTTTTCCTCGAAACACTGAAATAGGCATAAAACAGCAAATCTGGGTTGGGCCTCTGGTTAATAGGTTAGTCCCAAAAATAATATAAAAGTGGATAATAAAGCCCAATATTGCCTAAAACAGTAGATAAAGTAGCATGGAGCAATAAAAAATTATAGATACGTTGGAGATGTATCAAGCATCCCCAAGCTTAATTCTTGCTCGTCCTCGAGTAGGTAAATGGTAAAAAAGAATTTTTGATGCGGAGTGATACTTTGGCGCACCACTTGGAATTTAAGTCCATCTACCTACATGGGTTAGTTCTTGCAAGGAAGATCACTTGTGTATCCGAAGATGACAATCATGAAGCTCAATAGAGAATTTGTCAAAAGGATATGTTTGAGTGGTTCCGTGCTTCCTTGTCTTCAACCACCATGGTGTAGAGACTTGGTGATGTAGAGATTGCTCAAGATGTGAGTAGATTACAATCTCATGGAATTTGATTCAACCAAGTACCTACATGGGTTAGATAACATGCAAGATCCAAGTATATCCAAGACATAAGATTTTCATCATAGGAGAAATATCAAGGATTAGTCATAAGCTCATGTCTTGCATGTATCCAATGGAGTTTCTACTCCAAGTTTGAAGCATCAATGATGTTCAATTCTCCTCTTAACCTGCAAAACACTTTCTCATCAAGAGGTTTAGTGAATATATCCGCTAATTGCTTTTCGGTGCGAACATGCTTAAGATCAATGTCACCCTTAGCAACATGATCTCGAATGAAATGATGACGAACTTCAATATGCTTAGTTCGAGAATGTTGCACAAGATTATGACCAATTTTGATAGCACTTTCATTGTCACAAAGCAATGGAACATGTCTCACATATATCCTATAATCTTTAAGAGTTTGGGTCATCCAAAGTAACTGAGCACAACATGAACCAGCGGCAATATATTCAGCTTCGGCGGTGGATAAGGATACCGAGTTTTGTTTCTTGGAGGACCAAGACACAAGAGATCTACTAAGAAATTGACAAGTACCCGAAGTGGACTTTCTATCAACCTTGTCTCCGGCATAGTCCGAGTCGGAATAGCCAACAAGATCGAAAGAGGCCCTCTTAGGATACCAAATGCCAAAGTTTGGTGTATGGATTAAGTATCTCACTATCCTTTTCACGGCCTTAAGATGACATTCTTTAGGAGCAGCTTGATATCGTGCACACATGCACACACTTAGCATGATATCGGGACATGAAGCACATAGATATAACAATGAACCAATCATAGAGTGATAAACCTTTTGATCAACTGGTTCACTATCTTTGGTCAAATCAATATGTCCACTAGTAGGCATGGGTGTAGACATACCTTTGCAATCTTGCATATTGAACTTCTTGAATAAGTCCTTGGTGTACTTTGTTTGAGAAACAAAGGTACCTTCCTTAGTTTTCTTGATTTGCAACCCAAGAAAGAATTTGAGTTCACTCATCATAGACATCTCAAACTTCTCCGACATTAGCTTCCTAAACTTTTCACTAAAATGAGGGTTAGTTGAACCAAATATAATATCATCAACATAAATTTGGCACACAAATAGTTCTCCATTAACCCTTTTAGTAAAAAGAGTAGAATCAATTTCCCCAATTTCAAAGCCTTTTTCAATAAAGAACTTGGTCAAGCATTTATACCACGCTCTAGGAGCTTGTTTAAGACCATAAAGAGCTTTGTGAAGTTTGTAAACATGATTGGGTTTCTTAGGATTGACAAAGCCGGGAGGTTGTTTAACATAAACTTCCTCCTCTATTTCACCATTTAGAAAAGCACTTTTAATGTCCATTTGATACAAGGTGATATCATGATGATTAGCATAGGCAAGTAAGATGCGAATGGACTCAAGTCTAGCAACGGGAGCATAAGTCTCACCATAGTCCATACCTTCGACTTGTGTGTAGCCTTGGGCGACGAGACATGCTTTGTTGCGAACTACTTGTCCATCTTCATCTTGCTTGTTGCGAAACACCCACTTGGTACCGATGACGTTGAGATTGTTGTCGGGCTTCTCAACCAATGTCCAAACTTGGTTCCTCTCAAAGTTATGTAGCTCTTCATGCATAGCATTTATCCAATCTGGATCTTCCAATGCTTCTTTAACCTTCATAGGTTCAATGCTAGAGATGAAAGAATAGTTTTCACAAAAGTTAGCTAAACGAGTTTTAGAGCGAGTGATTCTCCCGGTTTGAATGTCATTGTAGATTTGCTCGACGGGATGATCTTTAGCAATTCTTGCTCGAACTCGTGATAGCTTTTGCTTGGATCTTCGTTGAACATCTTCTTCATCTTGTTCTCCTTCTTGGCCTTCTTCATTGTTGGCATTGTCATTCTCTTGTCGTGGTGGAGAAGGAGGTTGTTGACGTTCATCTTGATGCACTTCCTCGTTCTCTTCATCTTGGTGTGTCCCACTTGTGGATGCTTCCGTATCAACTCTTGGTTCACCTTGTCGTGAAGTTGGAGCTTCCACTTGGACGGATGAGGTACTCTCCTTCACCTCCGTTGGACGAACCTTTCCAATAGCCAAGTCTTGAATTGCTTCCGAAGGATCTTTGTCTCCTACATCAATTGGCAATTGCTCTACTTGCGAGCCATTAGATCCATCAAACTTCACATCTACCGTCTCTTCAACATTTCGGGTGAAATTGTTGTAGACACGGTAAGTGTGAGAGTTTGAGCCATAACCTAGTAGGAAACCTTCATGAGACTTAGGAGCAAATTTAGTACAACGATGCTTATCAAGAATGTAGCATTTTGAGCCGAATACTCGAAAGTATCCAACTTGGGGTTTGTTACCGGTGAGGAGCTCGTATGCCGTCTTGCCGAGTAGCTTGTGAAGATACAAGCGATTTGTTGCATGACAAGCTGTCTCAACCGCTTCTGCCCAAAAGTGCTTCGGCGTCTTGTATTCATCAAGCATCGTTCTCGCCATTTCGATAAGCGTCCGGTTCTTCCTCTCAACAACTCTGTTTTGTTGAGGTGTGTACGTAGCCGAGAACTCGTGTGAAATCCCTTCTTCGTCAAGAAAGGTGTCCACATTTGCGTTCTTGAACTCCGTTCCGTTGTCGCTGCGAACCTTCTTGATCTTCACTTCAAATTGATTTTGGGCCTTCCTAGCGAAGTTTTTGAAGATGTTTTGGACCTGCAATTTATCATCGAGAAAGAACACCCACGTAAATCTTGAAAAATCATCAACTATAACTAGACCAAAAGAATTTCCACCGAGACTCTTGTAAGAGTTGGGACCAAAGAGATCCATGTGAAGTAGCTCAAGTGGCCTCCTTGTGGTCATGATGTTCTTCACGGGATGTCTTCCTCCAACCTGTTTACCTGCCTGACAAGCGCTGCACAGTATATCCTTATCAAATATGACATTATTAACTCCAAGGATATGATTTCCTTTAATAAGCTTGTCAAGGTTTCACATACCAACATGACCTAGTCTTCTATGCCATAACCAACCTTTTGAGGATTTAGCAATGAAGCAAGTTTTAGGTTGAGCCTTTTTAGTGAAATCAACAATGTATAGATCACCTCTACGCACACCGGTAAAGACCATTTTATGATTATCTCGACGAAACACTTGGCAATCAACTTCAGTAAATAAGACATTGAAACCGAAATCAGCAAGTCTAGATACTGAAAGTAAGTTGTATCCAAGAGATTCAACGAGCATGACATTTTGTATGGAGCTATCATGTGATATGGCCACCTTACCGAGGCCAACCACCTTACCCTTTGAGTTGTCACCGAAAGTGACATACTTTCGAGGACTATCATTTTCAGCAAGCTCACTAAACATGTCTTTATCTCCGGTCATGTGATTGGTACATCCACTATCAAGAACCCATTCCTTTCCTCCTGACATGTATCCCCGAAGATTTGCCATAAGACCAAAGTGTCTCATTACATCATCAAGATCGAAGTCACTATCATCATCCTCATCATAGTATCCATGTTCAACATCGTCATGTGGTGGATCAAGTCCTAGAGAGGGTGATTCATTAGAATGAGTTTGACAATAATCTTGCTTATGAATTCTTATAGCTTCGGAAATAATATCACTAATAATACCAACATTTCCTTTGGCACGCATAAGGTTTGTAAGCTCAAATAGACGATCACCAAACATAGGATCACTAGTATTCATCTTACTTAAAGCAATGGACTTATGGAGAATTTCATCAAGATTTTTCAAGGAATAATCTGGAAATCGTTCCTCAAGAAATTTCCATATAGTGTAGGCACACTTAAAAGTAGGCAAACATCCAATCAAGTTTCTAGGCAATCCTCTAATGATAAGTTCGGCAGTTCTAAGATTCCTAATCATGTCAATTGACTCATCATGGATAGGATGCATAGGATCAACATAAGGTGCACAAGGGCTAGCAATGTACTTGTTCAAATGATATTGATTGAAAATTACAAGCATCTCATTTTTCCACTCATGAAAATACTCTCCATCAAGAATAGGCACTCTATGTCTAAGACTCCCCAAAGTAGACTCATCCATCTTCCTCCAATGGTGATTAAACCAAAGCAATGGAGACCAATTCTCTGATACCACTTGTAGGACCTTGAGAAGAGGTGTCTAGAGGGGGGGTGATTAGACACTAAGAGCCAAAGTTGCAGTTATTAAGTTCCCTAAAGTTTAAGTGGAGTTTAGGCACAAGTTTAACATTCACAATACATAACAAGCAAGCATGCAAAGAGTTTATGAGCAGCGGAAAGTAAAGCATGCAACTTGCAAGAATGTAAAGGGAAGGGTTTTGAGGATTCAAACGCAATTGGAGACGTGGATGTTTTTGGCGTGGTTCCGATAGGTGGTGCTATCGTACATCCACATTGATGGAGACTTCAACCCACGAAGGGTAACGGCTGCGCGAGTCCATGGAGGGCTCCACCCACGAAGGGTCCACGAAGAAGCAACCTTGTCTATCCCACCATGGCCGTCGCCCACGAAGGACTTGCCTCACTAGCGGTAGATCTTCACGAAGTAGGCGATCTCCTTGCCCTTACAAACTTCTTGGTTCAACTCCACAATCTTGTCGGAGGCTCCCAAGTGACACCTAGCCAATCTAGGAGACACCACTCTCCAAGAAGTAACAAATGGTGTGTTGATGATGAACTCCTTGCTCTTGTGCTTCAAATGATAGTCTCCCCAACACTCAACTCTCTCATAGGTTTTGGATCTGGTGGAAAGAAGATTTGAGTGGAAAGCAACTTGGGAAAGGCTAGAGATCAAGATTCATATGGTAGGAATGGAATATATTGGCCTCAACACATGAGTAGGTAGTTCTCTCTCAGAAATAGGATGCTGGAAGTGTAGGTTCAGTCTGATGGCTCTCTCCACGAATGAAGAGGAGGTGGAGGGGTATATATAGCCTCCACACAAAATCTAACCGTTACACACAATTTACCAAACTCGGTGGGACCGAATCAACAAACTCGGTCAGACCGATTTAGCAAATAATGTGACCGTTAGGGTTTTCGGTGGGACCGAAATGCAACTCGGTGAGACCGACTTGGTTAGGGTTAGGGCATAACGTAATCTCGGTAAGACCGATTACACAAACTCGGTGAGACCGATGGTAATAAGCTTTCCAGAGAGTTGGTCAGGCAAACTCGGTTTGACCGATTACACAAACTCGGTGAGACCGATTTTGTTAATGAGCTTTCCAGAGAGTTTGCATTGTAATCTCGGTAGTACCGATTGCTCAAACTCGGTGAGACCGATTTTGATAATGGACATACACAGAGAGATTACAATCCCATCTCGGTGAGACCGAGATCCCTATTGGTGAGACCGATTTGCTTAGGGTTTGTGGCAGTGGCTATGACTTTTGGAATCGGTGGCGCCGGATAGGAAGAATCGGTGTGACCGATTTTGGCTTTAGGTTTAGTTCATTTGTGGAAGTGGGAAGGTAGCTGAGGGTTTTGGAGCATATCACTAAGCACATGAAGCAAGAGGCTCATTAAGCAACACCTCATCCCTCCTTGATATTATTGGCTTTTCCTATAGACTCAATGTGATCTTGGACCACTAAAATATAAAATGAAGAGTCTTGAGCTTGAAGCTTGAGCCAATCCTTTGTCCTTAGCATCTTGAAGGAGTTCCCACATCCTTTAGTCCATGCCACTCCAATGTTGAACTTATCTGAAACATGCTAGATAAAAGTGTTAGTCCAACAAGAGATATGTTGACATTAATTACCAAAACCACCTAGGGAGCACTTGTGCTTTCACATGGCAAAAGAAAGTTCATCCCTACAAAATCATATAGTTAGGCTATGCTTCATTTTCGTCAAACAAAGATGTTCCCAACTTCTATACCCCCGATGACAAGCCAAGCAATTGTTTCATACTTAAATAATCTCAAACTTTTTCAACCTTCACGCAATACATGAGCGTGAGCCATGGATATAGCACTATGGGTGGAATAGAATATGATGATGGGGATTGTGTGGAGAAGACAAAAAGGGAGAAAGTCTCACATTGACGAGGATAATCAACGGCCTATGGAGATGCCCATCAATTGATGTCAACATGAGGAGTAAGGATTGCCATGCAACGGATGCACTAGAGCTATGAATGCGCAACAAAAGAAAACTAGTGGGTGTGCATCCAACTTGCTCGCTCATGAAGACCTAGGGCATTTGAGGAAGCCCATCATAGGAATATATAAGCCAAGTTCTATAATGAAAAATTCTCACTAGTATGAAAGACAACTTATGAGACTCACTACATGAAGAACAAGGTGCTACTTTGAAGCACAATATATGAGACTCACTACATGAAGAACAAGGTGCTACTTTGAAGCACAAGTGTGGAAAAAGAGATAGTAGCATTGCCCTTTTTATTTATTTTCTTTCTTTTTTCTTTTTTGGGCCTTTTTTTGGCCTTTCTTCTTCTTTTTTTTCTTTTTTTCTTTTTGGGCAATGCTCTAATAATGATGATCATCACACTTCTATTGATTACAACATAAGGATTACAACTCGAAACTTAGAACAATATATGACTCTATATGAATGCCTCCGGCGGTGTACCGGGATGGTGCAATGAATCAAGAGTGAGATGTATGAAAAATAATGCATGGTGGCTTTTCCACAAATACGATGTCAACTACATGATCATGCAATGGCAATATGACAAAAGTAATGTATGTCATGAATATGATGATGGAAGTTGCATGGCAATATATCTCGGAATGGCTATGGAAATGCCATGATAGGTAGGTATGGTGGCTGTTTTGAGGAAGATATAAGGAGGTTTATGTGTGATAGAGCGTATCGTATCACGGGGTTTGGATGCACCGGCGAAGTTTGCACCAACTCTCAAGGTGAGAAAGGGCAATGCACGGTACCAAAGAGGCTAGCAAAGGCGGAAAGGTAAAAGTGCGTATAATCCATGGACTCAACATTAGTCAAAAGAACTCATATACTTATTGCAAAAATTTAGAAGTCATCAAAAATCAAGTACTACCCGCAGGCTCCTAGGGGGATAGAATTTTAGGAAAAGACCATCGCTCGTCCCCGACCGCCACTCATAAGGATGCACAAGCCAGGTACACTTCATGTTTCAACTTTAACCATACGTGCATGCTACGGGACTTGCAAACTTCAACACAAGAATTTCTCAAATTCACAATTACTCAACTAGCATGACTTTGATATTATCACTTCCATATCTCAAAACAATTATCAAGCATCAAACTTATCTTATTATTCAATTCACTCAAAAGAAAGCTTCACATATCTTGAATACCAAGTATATTATCATTAAGCAAATTACCATGCTATTAATGACTCTCAAAATAATCTAAGTGAAGCATGAGAGATCAAAAGTTTCTTTAAAACAAATCCACCACCGTGCTCTAAAGATCTAAGTGAAGTACTAGAGCAAAAATTATCAAGCTCAAAAGATATAAGTGAAGCACATAGAGTATTCTAGCAAATTCCAATTCATGTATAGCTCTCCCAATTAATAATTTCAGATCTTGGTATTTTATTCAGACAGCAAGCAAAGCTAAATAAAACTACATTGCAAGGATAGCACAACTCATGTGAAGAAGCAAAAACTTAGGCTCAACCGATACTAACCGATAGTTGTTGAAGAAGAAAGGTGGGATGCCTACCGGGGCATCCCCAAGCTTAGATGCTTGAGACTTCTTGAAATATTATATTGGGGTGCCTTGGGCATCCCCAAGCTTGAACTTTTGTGTCTCCTTAATTCTTCTCATATCATGGTTTCTCTTTTTATCAAAAGTTTCATTCACAACAAACTCAACAAGAACTCGTGAGATAGGTTTGTATAAACCAATGCAAAACCTTATCATTTTCTACTGTACCAAATCACTAAAATTATTATTAAACATTGATTACTAAATTCCTATACATATTTAATACTCCTATCACCAAATAGAATCATTAAACAAGCAAACATATGCAAACAATGCAACCATAACAGCAATCTGTCAAAACAGTACAGTCTGTAAAGAATGCAAGATTCATCAAACTTCCCTAACTCCAAAAATTATGAAATAAAATTCCCACAGTAATAAATTTATCAGAGCTCATTATGCAAAAAGATTCAACATTATACCACTCTCTGACCTTTCTAGGGAATTTTTGTAACAGCGGTAAACTTTCTGTTTTCAAACAGCAACATGTATACTAGCAAAATAAGCATGGCAAAGGCTATCCTTGACTTTTTTATTGAAACTAAAGATGCAAAACATTCTTCTAACTAACAGAAAGCAAAAACTAACAAAATAAAATGATGCTCCAAGCAAAACACATATCATGTGGTGAATAAAAATATAGCTCCAAGTAAAGTTACCGATAAACGAAGACGAAAAAGAGGGGATGCCTTCCGGGGCATCCCCAAGCTTAGGCTCTTGGTTGTCCTTGAATATTACCTTGGGGTGCCTTGGGCATCCCCAAGCTTAGGCTCTTGCCACTCCTTATTCCATAGTCCATCGAATCCTTACCCAAAACTTGAAAACTCCACAACACAAAACTTAACAGAAAACTCGTAAGCTTTGTTAGTATAAGAAAATAAAACCACCACTTAGGTACTGTAATGAACTCATTCTAAATTCATATGGGTATAACATCTACTGTAATTCAACTTATATATGGTTCATACACTCCGATACTACTCATAGATTCATCAAAATAAGCAAACAACACATAGAAAAAAGAATCTGTCAAAAACAGAATAGTCTGTAGTAATCTGTATCAAACGTATACTTCTGAAACTCCAAAAATTCTACCAAATTAGGACGACCTGAGAAATTTGTGTGCCAATCCAGAGAAAAAATAATCCTATCAGAAGCACGTTTCTGTAAATTAACAAAACTAACACTAGGTGCAAAAGTTTCTGATTTTCAGTAGGATCAACACAACTATCACCGTAAGCTATCCTAAAGGTCTTACTTGGAACTTTATTGAAACAAAAGCTATAAAACATTATTACTACAGTAGCATAATCATGTGGACACACAAAAACAGTAAGGATAAATATTGGGTTGTCTCCCAACAAGCGCATGCCTTTCTAGCTAGGCATGATGATGACAATGATGCTCATATAAAAGATAAGAATTGAAACATAATGGGAGCATCATGAAGCATATGACTAGGACTTTTAAGTCTAACCCACTTCCTATGCATAGGGATTTTGTGAGCAAACAACTTATGGGAACGATAATCAACTAGCATAGGAAGGTAAAACAAGCATAGCTTCAAGATTTTCAACATATAGACAGGAAACTTGACATTATTGCAATTCCTACAAGCATATATTCCTCCATCATAATAATTTTCAGTAGCATCATGAATGAATTCAACGATATAACCAGCACCTAAAGCATTGTTTTCATGACCTACAAGCATAGAAAATTTACTACTCTCCACATAAGCAAAATTCTTCTCATCAATAGTAGTGGGAGCAAACTCAACAAAATAACTATCATATGATTGAAAGTTAAGATCAAGATGACAAGTTTCATGGTTATCATTATTCTTTAAAGCATACGTGTCATCACAATAATCATCATAGATAGGAGGCATGCTTTCATCATAGTAAATTTGCTCATCAAAGCTTGGGGGACAAAAAATATCATCTTCATCAAACATAGCTTCCCCAAGCTCGTGGCTTTGCATATCATTAGCATCATGGATATTCAAGGAATTCATACTAACAACATTGCAATCATGCTCATCATTCACATATTTTATGCCAAGCATTCTATGTAATTCTTCTTCTAGCACTTTGGCACAATTTTCCTTTCCATCATACTCACGAAAGATATTAAAAAGGTGAAGTGTATGAGACAAACTCAATTCCATTTTTTTTGTAATTTTCTTTTAAAAACTAAACTAGTGATAAAACAAGAAACAAAAAGATCCGATTGCAAGATCTAAAGATATACCTTCAAGCGCTAACCTCCCCGGCAACGGCGCCAGAAAAGAGCTTGATGTCTACTACACAACCTTCTTCTTGTAGACGTTGTTGGGCCTGCAAGTGCACATGTTTGTAGGACAGTAGCAAATTTCCCTCAAGTGGATGACCTAAGGTTTATCAATACGTGGGAGGCGTAGGATGAAGATGGTCTCTCTCAAGCAACCCTGCAACCAAATAACAAAGAGTCTCTTGTGTCCCCAACACACCCAATACAATGGTAAATTGTATAGGTGCACTAGTTCGGCGAAGAGATGGTGATACAAGTGCAAAATAGATAGTAGATATGGGTTTTTGTAATCTGAAAATATAAAAACAGCAAGGTAACAAGTGGTAAAAGTGAGTGTAAACGGTATTGCAATGATAGGAAACAAGGCCTAGGGTTCATACTTTCACTAGTGCAAGTTCTCTCAACAATAATAACATAGATATATCATATAACAAGCCCTCAACATGCAACAAAGAGTCACTCCGAAGCCACTAATAGCAGAGAACAAACGTAGAGATTATGGTAGGGTACGAAACCACCTCAAAGTTATTCTTTCGGATCAATCTATAAAAGAGTTCGTACTAGAATAACACCTTAAGATACAAATCAACCAAAACCCTAAAGTCACGTAGATACTCCATTGTCACCTCAAGTATCCGTGGGCATGATTATACGATATGCATCACACAATCTCAGATTCATCCAACCAACACAAAGTACTTCGAAGAGTGCCCCAAAGTTTCTATCGGAGAGTCAAGAACATGTGCCAACCCCTATGCATAGGTTCCCAATGTCACGAAACCCGCAAGTTGATCACCAAAACATACATCAAGTGGCACATGATATCCCATTGTCACCACAGATAATCACGGCAAGACACACATCAAGTGTTCTCATAAAGACTCAATCCGATAAGATAACTTCAAAGGGGAAACTCAATTCATCACAAGAGAGTAGAGGGGGAGAAACATCATAAAATCCAACTACAATAGCAAAGCTCGGGATACATGAAGACCGTGCCATAGAGGGAACACGAGAGAGAGCACGAGAGAGAGAGAGAGATCAAACACATAGCTACTGGTACATACCCTCAGCCCCGAGGGTGAACTACTCCCTCCTCATCATGGATAGCGCCGGGATGATGAAGATGGCCACCGATGATGGGTTCCCCCTCCGGCAGGGTGCCGGAACGGGCTCCCGAGAGGCTTTTGGTGGCTACAGAGGCTTGCGGTGGTGGAACTCCCGACCTATCTTCTTTTCTGGAAGTTTTAGGGTACGTAGGTATATATGGGTGCATGGGGTACGTCGGTGGAGCTACGGGGGCCCCATGAGGCAGGGGGCGCGCCCGGGGGGAGGGCACCCTCGTGAGCACCTCCCGTATCTTCTGACGTGGGGTCCAAGTCCATCAAGTGGGTTTCCTTCCAAAAATAACTTCTCTAGTTGATTTTGTTCCGTTTTGACTCTGTCTGATATTCCTTTTCCTCGAAACACTGAAATAGGCATAAAACAGCAAATCTGGTCTGGGCCTCTGGTTAATAGGTTTGTCGGAGTAATGGGCTACGGGTAGGCTAACTCGAGTCCCAGGACCTTTCAAGACATCGGGGCAGGCCACGCCCGTCAAGCCGAGTCCCAGGAGCGACTCCAAGACAAGCCGAGTCCTAGATGGCGACTCCGAGATAAGCCGACTCCGAGTTGGCGACCTCCAGAGAGGCCGACTATGGAGAGTCGGCCCATGTCTCCTCCCTCATCTCGAAGTATGATGCGGGGTACGGTCACGGCGTGGCCGTTCCCCCCTGCTTATGAAGGGTCGGCATGGCTACAGTGAGCCGTATCGCTGGAAGATCTCTGGCGAGGCGCGGCACTGTTGCCATGTCTGCCCTGACCTCAGCCACAGTGCACAGCACACTGTGCGCACGACGCCGGCCTGTACGACCCGAAGGCGACGGGGCCGCCTATCAGTGGGTGGGCCGAAGGCGGCCTGAGCGCCCCGAAGATGGACCTGTGGGAGTCGGCCTCCCTGGAGTCGGCCGACTCCTCCCCAGGGCCCCACGAGCCATTAACCAGATAGGATGGGGAATGGCGACAGTGATCGCCCGATAGATGGCGGCACTGTTGCCACAACCCAATGACCGAGCCTGCAGCATCAGGAATGCCGCTACAGTATCAAGCCTGTCCGCGGGACCCGCCAGTCGGCGGGCCCCAGAAGCCGGCAGGGAGGACGGCGGCCTGAGAGACAGACGGCTGGGACCCGTGCCCAGCCGGATTACTATTGTACCCCCGGGGGGTAGGCCTATATAAACCCCCCGGGGCACCCATGCAAAGGGTTCGGACCTAGATAGAGATAGACCAGATAGCACAGGGAGGAGAGAGCTAGCCTTGCCCTCTCCTGCCTCCCGAAACAGCTCTAGGAGCACCATTGTAGTCACTTTGCATTAGTGATCATGCGGAGACCCCGCAGAGCAGCAGTAGGGGTGTTATCTCCTAGGAGAGCCCTGAAGCTAGGTAAGTTCCACTGGCATGCATGTCTTCGCCTCATCCCGCTTCCAGGCACCGGCGACGTTCTACTCGCTCCCACCATGATAAGCCATCCTTTGGCATATGTCGTATCCAACCCCCGACATTTGGCGCCCACCGTGGGGCGAGGTGCACCGTCGTCCGGACATCTGCTCTAGACGGGAACCCTGTTCCTCCCCGGCGAGCACAGCCAGCCCGGCATGCCGGCTGGCGTCTGTGCCGACGCGCTGCACGATGCTGAGATCGCCTGTGCGGCCAGCTGCCTCGCCGACCTTATCGGCGAGGTTCGCCTCTCCGATGAGCCTGCGTCTGAAGCAGGCACGAGTGGCCCCGAGAGCATCCTCGCGGGCCTCCTCGACCAACTCCACGTCGCTGGCGAGCCGGCCGCAGACCTGGAGTCCATAGGATCCACCGACCCGATGCTGGTCGACTCCGACACCGCGTCGCTCGACGTGTTCCCCACCAACGTGGTGGTCTACGACGAGCCGCTCTCTTACGCGGGGAGCGGCGGAAGCACCGTCACTGAGGTCCTCGTCCTCGACCACGGCGAGCGCTCCGACGAAGGAGCGCACGACCCGCTTGACGCGGCCCTTCGAGACCTTGTAGCGCCGATTCCGGAAGACGCCGACGCCGAGACGCTGGAGGCGCTCCGCCTTTAGCTCATCGAGGGCGCGAAGAAGCTGGCAAGCATGAGGCGCTTGTCAGAAGCTTACCAGCGCGAGATGGATCGCGCTGTAGGCGGATCCCCGGCTCCAACCAGGCCTAGCCGCCTAGGCGCGGTCCGACAGCGCGGTGCGGCAATCGCCAACCTCTTCGGGGCTGATCGCCCTATGTATGCCACGCCCACAGAGAATATCCGTGCCGCCCAGGTGGCGGCAGACGAGCTCGACAACTTCGAAGGCGAAGAGCGCCGCATAATGACGGAGCGAGTTCAACAGCTCCTCGACGCGGCTGCCGCGCAGAATGATGCCGGCTGCCGCATCGAGGCGCTGCAGCGCCAAAACGACGACCCACCGCCTCGCCGAGACCAAGGTGCGACGTCTCGAACGCCGACTGGCGGGGCCCGTGGGAAGAAGGACAAGGAGCCGGCTGTCAGCCATAGTCGGACTCACATCACCATCGAGCGCGACCAAGACGGCTGCCCCAAAGCGGTGGAACGGCGGGACGACTACCTGCCTCCCCCTCCTCGCAGAGAAAGGCGAGTCTCCCCGCCGCCCGTGGAACATCCGACTCTCGGTGACCGCCTTGGCCGCCGAGAGGGAGTCGGAGAGAACGATGCCCGCCACCGGATGGACCGACTCCACCGATCCCTGGCACTGGAAGCAGAAGACGAGTTAGGCCCCCCCTGCTTTGGACCCCGCATCTGAGATGAGCCCTTCCCCAAAGGGTTCACGCTCCCCCGAGACACGCCCAAATATACCGGCACCGTGAAGCCGGAAGATTGGCTGATCGACTACTCCACAGCCGTCAACATAGCGAACGGCAACAAGCGTGTTGCCGTAAGATACGTCCCGCTCATGCTCCAGGGCTCGTGGTTGAACAGTCTGAAGCCTCGCAGCATCAACAGCTAGGTCGACTTCACCGAGGCTTTCATCCGCAACTTCACGAGCACGTACAAGCGACCTCCCAAGCCACGCCAACTCTCCTTGTGCGTGCAAGGCCCTGACGAGTCTACTCGCGACTACCTCACGCGCTGGGGCGAACTCCGGAACTCCTACGAGGGCGTGCACGAGGTGCAGGCCATCGAGTACTTTACTGCCGGGTGCAGAGAAGGCACCCTCCTCAAGCACAAGCTCCTCTGCGACGAGCCGGAGACCCTCGATGAGCTGCTGATCACAGCGGACAAGTACGCCACGGCCGACTCCTCCATGAAGGCGGAGATTCGGGTCAGCACAACTGGCAAAGTCGCCCCTCAGGCTCCAAGAACTCCGGCTGGAGACACCAGTCGGCGGCAATAGTAGAATGACCAGAAGCGCAAAGCCCCGCAGCTGACTTCCAGCAGTCGGCAAGTGGTAACAGCAGAGGACCAGCAGTTGGAGGGACCGCCTCCGGCGAAGCGACAGAAGGGCGGCAAGTCCAACTGGCTGCCGGCTTTCTCCTACGAGCAGACTCTAGATGGTCCCTGCAAGTTTCACAGCGGCGTGAAGCCGTCAAACCACACCACCAGGAAATGCCACTGGCTGACCAGAATCGCCAAGGGGGACGGCCTGCTCCCTCCCCCTCCTGCTGGGCCGCCTCCTCCACTGCCGCCCCAGCAGCCGGCCGTCAGGCCAGTCGGCGCGATACAAGACGAGTTCCCGGATGAGCATGGAGCCTATGTGGTGTTCACCAGTGTAGCGGATGACCGACGCAGCAGGCGCCAACAGCAGCAAGAAGTGAATGCGGTTGCATCAAGTACTCCAGAGTTCATGCATTGGTCCGAAAAGTCTATCAGTTGGAGCAGAGCTGATCACCCAGAGGTGATGCCAAGTCCAGGCTCCTACGCCTTGGTCTTAGGCGCCACACTCGCCACAGATAGGCGGGCCGCTCTCTTCTCGCGAGTACTGATAGACGGAGGCAGCAGTATCAAACATCCTGTACAAGGATACAATGGAGAAATTAGGAATCAAGCGAAGACAGCTTCAGAGCAGCCGGACTGTGTTCCACGGAATCGTCCCTGGCCTTTCCTGCTCGCCAATCGGCAAGATCCTGATAGATGTCCTCTTCGGAGACAAGGATCATTTCCGCCGAGAGCCAATTTGGTTTGAGGTGGTGGACCTTGAAAGCCCATATCATGCATTTCTTGGCCGACCCGCCTTGGCCAAGTTCATGGCGGTCCCCCACTATGCCTACCTCAAGATGAAGATGCCGAGTTCCAAGGGAATCCTAACCGTGTCCGGTGACTACAGGAAGTCGTCCGCTTGCGCGGCCAAAAGCAGTCGGCTGGCCGAGTCCTTGGTGATCGCGGCTGAGAAACGGCTTCTTGATCGGGTCGTGGCGATGGCCGGCAAGCAGCCCGAGTTATCGCCCGACCCCAAGGAGTCGGAAGCAAAAGGATCATTCAAGCCAGCCAAAGAAACAAAGAAGATACCGTTGGACCCGGAGCACCCGAAGAGGTACGCTATCATGGGCACAGGCCTTGACAACAAATAGGAAGGCGAGCTCGTCGATTTCCTCCGTGAGAATCGCGACATCTTCGCATGGTCCCCCAAGGACATGCCTGGTGTCCCGACGGAATTCGCCGAGCACAAATTACACGTCCGATCTGATATGAAGCCCGTCAGGCAGCCCTTGCGCCGCCTGTCAGAAGAAAAAAGAAGAGTTGTTGGAGAAGAAATAGCCCGGCTCCTGGCAGCCGGCTTCATCATGGAAGTGTTTTTTCCAGAGTGGCTGGCAAACCCAGTACTGGTGCTGAAGAAGAACAAGCAGTGGCGGATGTGCATTGGTTACACGAGCCTCAACAAAGCTTGCCCCAAGGACCCATTTGCTCTGCTGAGAATTGATCAGGTGATAGACTCCACAGCGGGATGCGAGCTGTTGAGTTTCCTAGACGCATATTCAGGATATCACCAGATCAAGCTGAACCCGGCTGACAGACTGAAGACCACCTTCATCACGCCGTTTGGAGCCTTCTGCTACCTGACCATGACGTTCGGCTTAAGAAATGCCGGCGCCACCTTTCAGCGTTGCATGCAGAAGTGCCTCCTGAAGCAACTCGGCAGAAATGCCCACGTCTATGTGGATGATGTAGTGGTGAAGACGGAGAAGCGTGGAACCTTGCTGGAGGACCTCAAGGAAACCTTTGAGAATCCGCGCCGATTCCAGATCAAGCTCAACCCAGAGAAGTGCGTTTTTGGAGTACCAGCCGGCCAGCTCCTCGGTTTCCTGGTCTCCGAACGCGGCATAGAGTGCAATCCTGTGAAGATCAAGGCCATCGAGAGGATGGAAGCACCCAGACGACTGTTAGATGTGCAGAAGTTCACCGGCTGTTTGGCATCCATCAGTCGATTCATCAGTCGGCTGGGCGAGAAGGCTCTCCCCTTGTATCAGCTCATGAAGAAGACGACCTTCTTTGAGTGGACTCCCAAGGCGGACGAGGCTTTTCTCCAACTAAAGAAGATGTTGACTACTCCCCCTGTGCTGGCGGATCCGACTCCCAAAGAGCCCATGCTTCTATACATTGCCGCCACCAGCCGAGTAGTCAACACAGTCATTGTAGTCGAGCGCAAGGAGGAAGGCAAGGCGCTACCTATCCAGAGACCGGTATATTACTTGAGCGAGGTATTGTTGGCCTCCAAGCAGAACTACCCCCGTTACCAGAAGATGTGCTACGGCGTGCATTTTGCCACCAAGAAATTGAAGCCTTACTTCCAGGAGCATCCAATCACTGTGGTCTGCACAGCTCCACTGGCCGAGATCATCGGAAGCCGAGATGCTTCTGGCCGAGTGGCCAAATGGGCCATCGACCTGGCCCCCTACACCATCTACTACGAGCCCCGCACCGCCATCAAGTCACAAGCACTGGCCGACTTCCTCGTCGACTGGGCCGAGACCCAGTATCTGCCACCAGCGCCGGACTCCACCCATTGGCGGATGCACTTCGACGGCTCCAAGATGCGCACCGGCTTGGGAGCCGGCGTCGCCCTCACTTCCCCCAAGGGTGACAAGCTCAGATATGCGCTGCAGATCCACTTCGCCGCCTCCAACAACGTGGCCGAGTACGAGGCGCTCATCCACGGGCTCCAGCTTGCCAAAGAACTCGGCATTCGCCGGATCCTGTGTTATGGCGACTCTGACTTGGTGGTCCAGCAATCATCTGGCGATTGGGATGCCAAGGACGCAAATATGGCGAGCTACCGTTTCCTCGTCCAGCAACTCAGCGGATACTTCGAGGGGTGCGAGTTCCTCCACGTGCCAAGGAACGACAACGACCAAGCAGACGCCTTGGCACGAATCGGCTCCACCCGCCAGGCAATACCATCTGGTGTCGCCCTCCGGCGCCTCCTCAAGCCTTCTATCAAGCCGTCACCAGAATCAGATTCAATCTTTGTGCCGGCTCCGCCTGAGGAAGACGGATCCGACTCCAAGAAACACACAGTCGAAGCCGGCCCGGGGACTTCAGAACCCGGCCCGGGGACTGCAGTGGCAAGATCGAAGACTCCAGAGCTCGGCCCGGGGACTGCTCCAGTCGGCCCCGGGACTTTGTCAAATCAGCAAGCGGCTGCGGACTCCAACCCGCCGCCTCCCAGCCCGGCCGCCCTTGTCCAAGTCGCACTAGTGGCAGTTGAAGAAATAGCAGCACCTTCATGGGCCCAGCCCATCCTCAGGTTCTTAGTAAACAGAGAGCTGCCAACTGATGAAATCTTGGCTCGGCAAGTGCAACGCCGAGCAGCAGCCTACACCATAGTCAACAGAGAGCTGGTCAGGCACAGTGTTACCGGCGTCTTCCAACACTGCGTCGAGGCAGAACAAGGCCAAGCAATCCTCAGAGACATCCATGAAGGCGAGTGCGGTCACCACGCGGCCTCCAGGGCACTCGTCGCCAAAGCCTTCCGGCATGGTTTCTTCTGGCCAACCGCTCCGGAAGTGGCCAAAGAGTTAGTCCAAAAGTGCAAGGGGTGCCAGATTTTCCGTTCCAAGCCACTTCAGCCAGCTTCCACACTCAAGACTATCCCCATCGCCTGGCCCTTTGCAGTCTGGGGCTTGGACATGGTGGGACCATTCAAGACGGCACGAGGTGGCTTGACTCACCTACTTGTCGCAGTGGACAAGTTCACCAAGTGGGTGGAGGTGAAACCCATCAAGAGGTTGAATGGTCCGACTGCAGTGACCTTCATCGCTGACATCACAACTCGGTACGACATCCCACACAGCATCATCACCGACAATGGCACGAATTTTGCCAAAGGCGCCTTGGCCCGTTTCTGCGCGACACAGGGCATCCGACTGGACTTAGCGTCTGTTGCCCATCCGCAGTCAAACGGCCAGGTGGAGCGAGCGAACGGCCTCATCTTATCCGCCATCAAGCCTCAACTCGTCATACCGCTGGAGCGATCTACCGGCTGTTGGCTTGAGGAGCTGCCAGCCGTCCTCTGGAGTCTGCGCACGATTCCAAACAAGTCAACCGGCTTCACACCCTTCTTCCTCGTCTATGGTGCCGAAGCCGTCATCCCAACGGACATAGAGTTCGACTCCCCGCGAGTCAGCATGTACACCGAGGAAGAAGCAGAAGAAGCACGTCAAGACGGCGTCGATCTGCTGGAAGAGGGCCGGTTGTTGGCACTCAGCCGGTCCAGCATCTACCAGCAGAGTCTGCGTCGATACTACAACAGGAAGGTCAGGCCAAGATCTTTCCAAGAAGGCGACCTTGTGCTCCGGCTGATCCAGCGAACAGCCGGCTAGCACAAGCTGTCGGCACCCTGGGAAGGCCCCTTTATCATCAGCAAGGTGCTAGGGAACGACGCCTACTATCTGATCGACGCTCAGAAGCCCCGAGCGCGCAAGAGGGACGACTCCGGTAAAGAGATAGGGCGCCCGTGGAATGCAAATCTTCTTCGAAGATTTTACAGTTGATGCAGTATGTATCACACTACCCCTTTGTATTAAAGTACTAAGACTTTGGGCCCCCCGAGACGAGCTCGGGGACTTCCCTTTTTTGTTATCTGTATGATAAGAATTATGCCTCCGAGTACATTACTTTCATTACAAGCCGCTTGGCACTGGGCCAGACTAGTCGGCCCGGGGACTCGCCGCCTTGCACTATGAGGAGCTTCCCGCAGTCAGACAAGTAGTGCACGGTGCCCAATCCGCCTCCTGGCAAAGCCGCAGCTCGCAGAGCGACTGTGAGGCGGGCAGGAGTGAGGAAGAACGGGTGCCCACACGAAAAATGGCTAAGGACCTAAAGCACGGACATAGCATAAGACGGCCTCCAGCATTTCTGAAGCAGAAAGCCGACTCATGAGTAGCCGGCTCGCCGTCTTTATTAGCCTCTATCAAGGACGGCCTACTCTTGGGTAGTCGGCCTGTCGCTTTCTATCCGACTTGCTAAAGAAACTCTAAACGGCCAAGTACTTGCCTTCCCGAAGTAGCCAAGCACTTGACCCAGCGACAGTCCGCAGAGCGGCTGTCCGACTGGCAAGGCAGCGACTAAAGGAAGGCGGCAAAGGGAAAAGCCTAAAGAGCAGTAAGCAAGGAAAGACGGAAATCGGATAAATATTTACATAGGCCCTTGGCCGAATCTTCGAATAGAAGTTCAAGATACACCCTGCGGGTGGAATTGTTCGAATCTAACAAAGTTTTCAAAAGATTACTAAGACAGACAAACAGAGGCGAAAAAGGCAGCCTAGGAGGCGGCATCTGGGATCGGAGGATCGGAGGAGATGGCGGTGTCAGGCGCCGGGGCTGTTGGCTGGGCGATCTCGGTTTGATCACCTCCGGCGGCAGTCGCCTTCTCTCGACGCGGCTCGTTGCTGGAGGCGTGGTCGAGCTGAGGCTGGCCGCCTGCTCCGTCTTCTGGCACCTCCGCCTCGCCTTCATCCTCCGCCTCGTCCTCCTCCTTGGTGCTGGAGTCGATCACCTCCGCCGAGTCCTCGCCATACTCCGGGTTCATCCCGAACCACTCTGACGGCACTTCCTCGCCGCCTTCAGCCCGCTCGGGGACGAAGACACTGGTGTCCGTGTACTCGGCGATGGCCGCCGCACGCTCGATAAGGGCGCCCTCCACGGCCTCCAGCTCGGCCTGGGCTTCTGACCGGAACGCGGCCAGACGGTCCAGGTCCAGCCCTGGATACCACGCCTTGACGAACTCCAAGGCCCGACGCGCTTCGGCCCGGGCCGAGGAGCCCTTCCAGGCCTCAAGACGGCCGACAGCGACCTCCAGCCAGTCGGCAGCTCGGCTGGCGGTGCGCAGAGCCGGCGTGCCTGGCCACAGGGCAGGAACCGCCTGGGCGCCGGCACGCTGAAGCCGGCGCATCAGCCGGTGAGCCGGACAAAGACGGGCTTCAATGCTCAGAAGCTGCTCATCGATGGTTCGGGGGGCATTAGCGGCGATCTCCTCACCGTTTGCCCTCCGCGGCTCACGATCAACCTCGATGGCAGAGGGACTGCCTGCGAGTGACCAGGGAAGAAGTCTGCCAAGACCAAAAAGAAGCAAGTCGAAAAATCAGAAGTCGGCCTGACACATAGTCGGAAGCCCGAAGAAACGAAAGAAACTTACCATCAACCATATCCTCGATCTCGTGGAAGCCGGAGGTCAGCATCGCCTCCCTGTCAGTCCAGGAGGAGCGCTCGCTCTCGAACTCGGCCAGGAGAGCGGCCTCCTTCTTCTCGGCCTTGTCCTGCGCCTTCTTGAGCAGCTCCTTCTGCTCGGCCAGCTGCGCCGCCAGCAGGTCGCGCTCCGCGGCAAGCTTGTCACACTCCTCCTCCTTGGCACGCCGGGCGGTATTGGCTTCGCCCAGCTACTCCTGAAGAGCGGCGTTGGCTC
Source organism: Triticum dicoccoides (assembly GCF_002162155.2). Taxonomy (NCBI): domain Eukaryota; kingdom Viridiplantae; phylum Streptophyta; class Magnoliopsida; order Poales; family Poaceae; genus Triticum; species Triticum dicoccoides. Next base: position 406,496,104 of record NC_041383.1, read on the forward strand.
CTGAAGAACGAAAGAAGAGACAAATAAGTCGTCAGCAAAGAAGATCGCCGGGAAGATCCGGCCCGACTGCTCAGCAGTCGGCCTGAATCTCGGGGACTACAGCCCGCGGGTGCGCCAGCGCGCCCCCGCGAAGAAGAATAACTTACTCCGGCTTTTCGACAAGTCGGCAGCCCGCTTGCTCAACTCCTCAACATTGCGGTTGAAGGCAGTGGCGCGGAGGTTGTGATACGCCTGCAATAAGTCATTGAAGACAAAGTTAGTATTTGGAACTCGCCAGAGGGAGTTCCGAACCGCCCGCTCAGCAGCCGGCCCGGAACTCGGGGACTACACCCAGTGGGTGCGCTGGCACGCCCCCACAGAGAAAAACAAGAATCAAAAAGGAAAAAAAACTTACTCGGACGGCCGTTCGTGCGGCCAGATGCGGTCTGGTGCAGGCTTGAAGGGCGTCGCCTTCGGCCCATAGCTTCGCCTAGACTTCCAGAAGCGATTGATTTAGCGGCCCGGTGCCGCCTCCGCGCAACCACCCGATGGGCGCGGCGCTTGTGGCCTCGGCGTCTTGGGTTGCCGAGCTGGCAGCGCCGGTCTCCCGAGGTCGCGGCGCCAAGGTCGCCCTCTCAAGACAGCGGCGCACCGGCGAGGCGACTTGGAGAAGCAGCCGCGCCTCGGCCTCGTCCGTGACCGGCGGCTCCGACGGACCCACCGTCTGCTTGCCGTGCGCTCTCCCAGACGGCGGTGGAGGCGGCGGTGGCGGCACGAGAGTGTCCGACATAGAAGCCTTTCCTCTCTCCTTCTCCACGATGGGGTTCTCAGTGCCGGCCTCTCCGGTCTGCCCCGTGAACTCCGGAGGCGGCGGTGCAGACGACAGTGGGGGGACGAGCATCGCCGATCGGTGATGCGCGGCCTCCTCGGCACGCCGTCTCGCCGCAAGGGTGGCTTCGGCATCCGCCAGCTTCTTCTGGGCGGAGGCGGCCGCCCTGTCGGCCTCCGCCTTCTCCAGACGTTCGGCCTCCTCCTCCTCACGCTTCTCCCGCACATTTCGCTCTGTCGCCTCCCGGAGGTCGGCGGCGGGGTCGGCTCGCCGAGTATTGGCGGACGTCTCTGCCGACCCCATGACGGAGGGGACGGCGACTCTCTCAAGGGAAAGAGGGGCCCTGAAGAAGAATGGAGGGAGTATAAAAGAAGACTCGGACAAGATTCAACGAAGGAAAATAAAAAAGCGTAAAGACTTACGCAGAGACTAGCGGCGGCCTTCTCACTTCCCTTTGGAAGCGGTTGGCCTTCGCGGCCGCCTCCTCCCGTCTGGTCGCGGCGGCCGCCCCCTTTATCTTCTTCAACTTGCCGCCGAGCGCACTCGGCCCGGCGTGACACCTCTTCAAACTGCCTTGGCCGGCGAAGGAACCGACCTTCGGCTGGTGGCGCGGGGCGACCTCCCCTTCGGCGTCGTCATTAGGCCAGTCGGCGAAGGTGGCCGAGGGCCTGAAGTCGCCTTCTGATCCTTCTCCCCCGCCTTCGGCGTCGGCTTCCATCGCTGCCGCCCCCAAGTCGGGGTCATCGACGTTGCTCTCCGCACGATCGGGAACATACTCGCGGGGCTGTCTCGTGGCGCCGGCTGCAGGCTGCATAAGGGGATTCCAGCTCAGAAGAAACCGACAAGAGTCAGAAGCCAGAGTCGGCCGCAAAGAAGACAAAACAATAGGGGGACGCGACTTACCACTGGTGGGGGGTTGTCGCGCGAGTACGGATCCTTGCCGAACTGCCAGTCCTCCTCGAACTCGCAGTGCGCGATATGATTCACCAAGTTCGCCACCTCCTTGCGGGGCATCTCCTTGGTGCTCATCCGACTTGGGTCTCGGAGGCCGCTCATCTGACAGATCAGGTGAGGCCGGCCTTGGAGCGGGAGAACTCGGCGTGCCACGAAGACGGACAGCAAGTCGGCCCCGACGAGACCCTCCGACTGCGTCAAGACTCGGAGTCGTGCTACGGCGGCGGCTCCGGCGGGAGTCAGCGTCTTGACTCGGTGAGACCAGCTGGGGAGCCTCCCAGTTAGGGGGCGGCGTTGTAAGGCGGCAGGTTGACCCAGTCGCCGTCGGAGGCGAGGTTCTTCACGTAGAAGTATGAGCGCTGCCACATCTTCACCGACTTGATCAGCGTGATGGGAGGAAAGGGGTTGTCGGCCGTCGAGCGCCGCACCGCGATGTAGGCGCCGCACTGAGTCGGCACGCCGGCGATGTGCGTGCCGAGCTTAGAAGAGAAGAATTCTCCCCACAGCTCGATGGTGGGGAGAACGCCGAGGAAACCTTCGCACAGAGTGGCGAAGGCGGAGAGCAACACCACCGTATTCGGAGTGAGGTGGTGCGGTTGAAGGCTGTGGAACTCCAAGAACAAGCGGAAGAAGCCGCTCGCCGGCAGCCCCAGGCCGCGCATGAGGTGCGAGCGGAAGATGACCCACTCGCCCTCCTCCGGCGCCGGCCGGATCTCCCCCTCCGGCGCGGCGCGGGCGCGCACGAGGTCCGCGCTGGGGAGACGGCGTGTTCGGCGGAGGAACTCGATGTGTTCCTCTTCTACTTCCGAGCCGTCCCACACGCCGGAGCGCACGGCGGGGGCCTCGGCGGAGGAAGAGCTCATCACCGTGGTGTGGAGTGCTCTTGCTCAACGGCAGAGGCAAGAGGGAGAGAAGGCAAGATGAGGCGGGGGAGCGGGGAAGTAGGGCGCGCGTGCTGTGCCGCTCCGCTCCCCCCGCCTACTTATAGCCCTGTGGGCCGAGAAGCCGAGGGGGCGGGCGTGGGATTAACTGCGCACGATGCCCCACACCGCCCCACGATTTACCCCACGAAGTTACTGCGCGCAGTAACGACGTGGGAAAACCAACCGTCCACGGCCGCAACGGATCCGTTCGTATGCCGAGGCACGGTAGTGGCGGGCCCCGCCTGACGGCCCGTCCCGTCGCGCGCGTGGGCAGGCAGACTGTCCTCTCCACGTGGCGCCACGCGATAGGACCTCCCTGATGGCTGCAGGGAAGCATATCAGGCACGCCGCCTGGTTTCCCGCCGCGACTTTCGAGCTGCGGCTCTTCGCTAAACATCCGACTCTCGACAGTCGGCCCAAGGGAAGACGGCAGCCGAGTCCTAGAGTCCGCTCCTGGAAGGTTGAAACTGTTGAAGCCCCACAATGCAGCGTCTGCAGGGCTTCACCAGCTTCGGGGACTACTGCCGGAGTAATGGGCCACGGGTAGGCTAACCCGAGTCCCAGGACCTTTCAAGACATCGGGGCAAGCCGCGCCCCTCAAGCCGAGTCCCAGGAGCGACTCCAAGACAAGCCGAGTCCCAGACGGCGACTCCGAGATAAGCCGACTCCGAGCTGGCGACCTCCAGAGAGGCCGACTATGGAGAGTCGGCCCATGTCTCCTCCCTCATCTCGAAGTACGATGCGGGGTACGGTCACGGCGTGGCCGTTCCCCCCTTGCTTACGAAGGGCCGGCATGGCTACAGTGAGCCGTATCGCTGGAAGATCTCCGGCGAGGCGCGACACTGTTGCCATGCCTGCCCTGACCCCAACCACAGTGCGCAGCACACTGTGCCCATGACACCGGCCTGTACGACCCGAAGTGTAACGCCCCGAGACTGACGCTTCAGATGCCTTCCAGGGTTTCTGAGATTCGTTGTGTGATTTTGTTTTGTTCGTGCATTCATCTCTGCATCATGTGCATTGCATCATGTCATCATGCCATCATGCCATTTAATTTTTGAAACTCAGCTAAATAAATTGCATAGATCTTTTGATCTATTTAAACCGAGGGAACTCACATGGTGACTTCTCTTTATAACATATCCTCCAATATTAGGGAGCTATATTAAATATTCCATTGTTTCGGAAATCACCATAACCCACTTGCAAAATATCCCACGCCATTGTTATCGCAATTCTTGGTCTCCAACCTTGCCAATAATTCTTTTGCCATTTTCCGGAGCTCCACCAAAAATCCGAACATTTTTGGACCTTCCTTTCATCAAGTCCTAGTTCAAACCCATTTGAATTTCAAATGAGTTTGAATTTAAATCTTTCGGTCATGCCCACTTCTATTTTTCTTGGAACAAGCATATTTTTGCGAGTCCGGAAAAATTGTCCCCATGCGCAAATCCTTTCCCTAACCCTCTCTTTCTTTTTCTTCTCTTTAATTGTTTTCTGCTAAAGAAAATATAAAAGAGAGAGAAGAGAGAGGAAAGCCCAGCCAGGCCTCTGGCCATTTACTCTCCACCTGGGCCGACCCAACCGGCCTCTCAGGCCCAGCCGCCCCACCAGCTCTAACCCTAGCCAGCCTCAAACCCCAACGCATCTCTCCCTTCGTTCTCCCCTGCGCCGCAGCGCACCCAGCGCCCGATCCCCACCTCCTCGCTCGATCCCATCTCTCCCTCGTCTCCTCCCTCAGCGCCGCAACACCATCGTTCGATCCCCTCCTCTCGATCCACTCGTCTCTCACACCGCGCCGCGCCCTCATCTCGTTCCCCTCTGCCTCCTCCTCGTCACCGGAGTCCAGTCGCTGCGACCAGGAGCGCCGCCGCTCTCGGCTCCTTCTACGGCGACCAGGGGCTTCCTTCCCCTGCGCGACTCCTTCCACTGCGACCAAGGATGCTGCCTCCCCGTCGACCTTCCTCTCCTGCCGCACCTCGCCCTTGCCTTCCTTTGCCTTGACCTTCTCCTCGCTGTTGCGACCGTCACTCGCCTCCACCACGCGCGTGCCTCGCGCCGGGCCTCTTCTCTCCAGCGCTCGCCCTCCTACCGTGCCCACCTCCTGCGGTGGCCTGCGAGGCCATCAGCGTGGCCCTCTCCGCGTGAAGCCCCTGCTCCACCACCATTAGTGCCCGATGTCTTCGTCCCCCGCGCCTTATTGATGCTGTAGGCCATGAGCTCGCGGCTACCGCGTGGACGCCAAGACCGAGACTGCCCCGAACCACGTCGTCTCGTTGGATCGTCAAGACCATCTCGTTTTTTTGCAAGTTCCTCTACGCCCAAAGACGTTGGATCCGCCAAGTTCCGCTCTGAACGTGTACTACTACACCCAGTGATGCGACAAGTACCCCGACAACATGTACATCTACACCGTCAAGACCGGATCGACAAGTACCGACGCCGTGTACGACTACCTCCTCTATGGCCCGTGAATGACTACTTCCACTACGCCCCGTGTACCACTATCGTAGACCCTCGAAGATTCCGTGGACGTCAAGTTCCTCATCGTGACCCCGAACATCTACGGAAACGTGTACAACTACCGTCGCCGTGTACCACTACTTCCTTCGACGCTTCGAAGGTATAACCCGAGATGATCGACCGTGAACGAATGTTTGAGTGTTGTATGAGATGAACCATATGGTTGCACCATGTCCGAATTGTCACTCGTTTCCATGCCACTATCCTGTGGGAACCCGGTAGTCGGGAGCACCCCACCATCTCTAGCATGTTGCGCACATCCGCACGCTTCCTTTTGCACCGGTATCTCCGTGAGCTACCGGAACCGATATGTTGTCGTGGCATCATTTTCGGATATGTTGCCGTGGCATCATTTTCGGATATGTCGCCGTGGGACCATTTCTATTTCGCCGCCGTGGCACCCTTTTCATTCCGCCATGGCGACTAATGCCTCGTATCATGCTCATGCTAACGTTTTCTTAAAATTGCATAAACTTGCATATGTCATCCGCATCATGATAACAACATTTAAAATGCTTCCACCAAGTTCCACTACGATTGCCGTGTACCACTACCGTTGCCGTGTACCACTACTTCCACTACCGCCGACATGTACGACTACGCCGTGTACGACTACTTCCCATGACGACCCGTGAACGTCTACCTCCACTACGGCCCGTGAACGTCTACCTCCACTACGGCCCGTGAACGACTACTTCCACTACGAACTCGTTCCGTCTGGAAACGCTCGCTTCAAAGGTATAACCCAAGACGACCGCGACGAGATGCCCTTGCATGTATGAGATGTACGATATGTTTGCACCGTGTCCGAATTGTCACTCGTTTCCATGCCACCGTCCCGTGGGAACCCGGAAGTCGGGAGCACCCCACCATCTCTAGCATGTTGCACTCATCCGCACACTTCTCTCTTGCATCGGTATCTCAATCGAGTTACCGGAACCGATATGTTGCCATGGCACCATTTTCGGATATGCTGTCGTGGCACCATTTTCGTTATCGTTGCCGTGGCACCATTTTCGTTATCGGCGCCGTGGCACCCTTTTCGTTCCGCCATGGTGACCAAATGCTTCATAACGTGCTCATGTCAACGTTTTCATTAAAATTGCATAAACTTTCATATGTCATCCGCATCATGATAACAACATTTAAATGCTTAAAATTGTTGTTGCATTAAACTACTAAATGAAATGGGGACTTTCCGGAATTGTTGTTTGTTGTTCCGGCCTCATTTAAACTTGCTTAAATTGTTAGTTTAATTATGCTTCACCCTTGCCATGTTTAATAACATTTAATATTGTTGTGTTCCTAAACGAGAGAGAACTAAATAATTATTGTGGTGTTTCATCAATATGCAACCCGTTGCATATTGAGCTCCACTTAACTTGTAGTATTGTTTGTTGCACTTTGCCATGCCATGCCTCATTAAACCGGACATGCATCATATTTGGTTGTGCATCATGCCATGATTATGTGATGGTTTTTTACTATGTTGTTTGCTTCTTTCCGGTTTGCTTCTCTCGTTAGCTTCGGTTTCGTTCCGGAGTTGTGAGGATTCGTTCGACTACGTTCGTTTGTCTTCTTCATGGACTCGTTCTTCTTCCTTGCGGGATTTCAGGCAAGATGACCTTTACCCTCGATATCACTTCTATCTTTGCTTGCTAGTTGCTTCGTTCTATCGCTATCCTGCGCTACCTATCACTTGTTTGCCATGCCTCCCATATTGCCATGTCAGCCTCTAACTTTTTCACCCTTCCTAGCAACCGTTGTTTGGCTATGTTACCACTTTGCTCAGCCCCTCTTATAGCGTTGTTAGTTGCAGGTGAAGTTGAAGATTGCTCCATGATGGACAGGATTATGTTTGGGATATCACAATATCTCTTATATTATTAATGCATCTATATACTTGGTAAAGGGTGGAAGACTCGGCCTTATGCCTGGTATTTTGTTCCACTCTTGCCGCCCTAGTTTCCGTCATACCGGTGTTATGTTCCCGGATTTTGCGTTCCTTACGCGGTTGGGTGATTTATGGGACCCCCTTGACAGTTCGCTTTGAATAAAACTCCTCCAGCAAGGCCCAACCTTGGTTTTAACATTTGCCTACCTAAGCCTTTTTCCCTTGGGTTCTGCGGACTCAAGGGTCATCTTTATTTTACCCCCCCGGGCCAGTGCTCGTCGTGAGTGTTGGTCCAACCTGTCAGCCGCCGGTGGCCACCAGGGGCAACTCTGGGCTGGCCTACCAGAAGTTTGGACAATCCGGTGTGCCCTGAGAACGAGATATGTGCAGCTCCTATCGGGATTTGTCGGCACATCCGGGCGGCTTTGCTGGTCTTGTTTTACCATTGTCGAAATGTCTTGTAAACCGGGATTCCGAGTCTAATCAGGTCTTCCTGGGAGAAGGTCTATTCCTTCGTTGATCGCGAGAGCTTGTCATGGGCTAAGTTGGGACACCCCTGCAGGGTATAATCTTTCGAAAGCCGTGCCCGCGGTTATGAGGCAGATGGGAATTTGTTTATGTCCGGTTGTAGATAACTTGACACCAGATACGAATTAAAGTGCATCAACAGCGTGTGTAGCCGTGATGGTCTCTTCTCGGCGGAGTCCGGGAAGTGAACACGGTTTTGGGTTATGTTTGACGTAAGTAGGAGTTCAGGATCACTTCTTGATCATTGCTAGCTTCACGACCGTTCCATTTGCTCTCTTCTCGCTCTTATTTGCGTATGTCAGCCACCATATATGCTTAGTCGCTGCTACAACCTCACCACTTTACCCCTTCCTTTCCCATAAGCTTAAATAGTCTTGATCTCGCGGGTTTTGAGATTGCTGAGTCCTCGTGACTCACCAGATACTATCACAACAGTTGCAGGTGCTGATGATACCAGTGCAGGTGATGCAACCGAGCTCAGATGGGAGCTCAACGAAGACCTTGGTCGTTGCTATGTTTCATTTCATGTCGATCAGTAGTGTAGCCCAGTTGGGATGATCATGGATCTAGCAGTTGGGTTATCTTCTTTTCTTTTGGCTTCGTCCGTAGTCGGACTATGTGTGTATGCTGAATGATGTATGATTTATTTAAGTACTTGTGTGAAGTGGCGATTGTAAGCCAACTCTTTATCCCATTCTTGTTCATTACATGGGATTGTGTGAAGATGACCCTTCTTGCGACAAAACCACAATGCGGTTTTGCCTCTAAGTCGTGCTTCGACACGTGGGAGATATAGCCGCATCGTGGGCGGAGGAAAGGAGGTGACTAGTCGCTTCTGGCGAAGCAGCGAGTTCATGAGCAAGTGAATGAACGAGCAGCGAGTGAAGTGCAACAGTCGTAAGTAAGGCTCGCCATGTTCCTAAAAGGAGTGACCATCTTTTCTTCCCTTCTACTGACAATGAGCGAGCAGCAAGCTTAGGCAATAGTTTCTGTAGGGGTGGGGCGCAAGCAAGCATTTTCAGGCTCCGCTAACTAGTGTACTCTTCTGCTATCAATGAAACCGAAAGAAAAAACCAGTGCCCTTTCGTATAGATCGAGACGCAATACTTTTTCTTTACTTCTTCCATACTAGGAAGAATGGAAGGAAATCCTTCGATAACACTTCTTCCTTATTTGAAGAAATGATATCCGACGCCCGTGGAAACTCTTCCATTTCAAAAAAGTTCTTCTTCTTAAGAAGCAAATAGCATTTCCTATTGATTTGTCCCCTGGACTAGACCTATGTAGATTCGGAATTATCCGTCGCTATGCTGTTCCCAAGGACTAGCAAAATCGAAATAGCGAAATTCTTGGGTCATCTCAATGGGTTCAGAAACCACACATTTCTCTGGATCATCATAGCGTACTTCCACATATCCACTCAAAGGAAAGTCTTTTCGTAATGGATGACCCTCGAAACCATAATCTGTTGATATACGGCGTAAATCCGGATGATTGATGGAAGAAACACCAGACATATCCCATACTTCTCGCTCCCACCGGCCGGCTGATGGAAATAGACTGACTACCGGAGATATTCGTGTTACTTCGTCTGCACTTGTTTGTACACGAATGCGTGAGTTATACCGAGTACTCAGTAAATTATGGACAACTTCAAATCTTCGTTTTTGAGAGGGATGATCCACTCCGCAAATATCGATCGAAACTTGAACCCTTGTATAGGTATGCCATTTTAGAAAGCACAACAATGGAAATGGGTAGTCAGTATTGGTATAAGATCTATTCCCATGTTCCGATCTTTTCATTTTATGTACCCATTTCTTGGGTAAAATCTCCCAACTATATTGGAAAATGGATTGGTTATCCATAAATGAAAATAAAGAAAGCTTTATTTTGGTTCCGCTTCTTGCTCTAAGCAGAAAGACTTGTTGGAAATCGCCGGTTGGGTTGGTCCGACCAAGAAAGGCATGGGAGTGGAGAGGCAGAAGTGAAAGACTGGCTACCAATAAAGATCCAAAACTGCACACACACTTTTTAGAGTTATGTATCCAGGATCGGCTGCATGCTCTAGTGTTGAATCGGGTATAGAACCCAGGATGCTTGGTTACAATTCCGAATCCGCTAAACCATCGCTCGGGGAAAAGTATTATACAGAGCATTAGTACTTATTCTAATCCTTTCCTTATATTTAGATTCTAGTAGTTTATTTCAGTCGTATTCGTATCCTTACTGCGGTTTTTTAAGGGTAACAAATAAAATATGCAGGTTCTATTTTATTGTTCCGAGACATATGATGATAGCATTGAGAATGAGAAATCTTTGCAAAATGCATGTATTATTAAGGAGTTCTGGAACGATTACTACGCTAAGCTGTTGGATATTGACAAAACGAAAAAGACTTCTAATGTTGATATGTATCAGGATGATGTTAGAAAGTTGTTGATTAATGAAAAGAAGAATCAAAATGGTGTGTTTTCCGATACTGAATTAATCCTAACATTGCAAATTGCACAATGAAGTTCGATGAGGATAATCTATTTAAAGTAACTCCTAACATAGTAAAGTTCTTGATTAATAAAGATCAGCCTAACGCCAAGCAATATCTAAAGGGTTGCCTACCAAGTAGCTTACCTATGCTTAAGATGTTTGGTAACTATACGCTTGAGGCTATCATGATTCATGTACTAGGCTTGGTATTCAACACTCTTCAGGAATCATCCGCAGTTAAGGCAACTAGATTTATAGATCAACTTAATTCAACTGTACGAGAACAAGCAAGGTTTCTACAATACAAACACCAGGTAGTGGTAAGGTGGAAGCAGTACTCACTAGTAAGGTAGAATCAGTTAAGGATGTTGTTCAGCCCAAAGGTGCTAGCAAAAAAGAGAAAAAGAAAAAAAATGTAGTGTCATTATGATATCGGGAAATACTTGCTCCAATTCATGATTGAAAGAAATGTTCTACATATATCAACAGATAGGGGAGTAACAAAAGAAGATCCAGTGCTGGTTCTTAAGAAAGGTCAAGGGTATATAGAGAATTCTTGTTATGTTATGTGCAATTTGAACATAAATCTGCTCCCTATCAAACTCAATCTTCCGATGCTTTGCAAACCCTTGGATTGGCAACCAGCAGAGAGGGGGTCTGATCCTGATACATTATCGGATCTGATAGGAGGTTACTTATGCAAACCCACGGGGGATATCTAGAATCACTTTCGGCTATTAACTTCCCATGACTTAAACCACTTCTATATAAAGTTACATAAAAAAGAATACAAGTAGATGTGTGATATTTTGAATGGGCTTCAGTCTCAAGCGTTTGAAATAAACAAAAGGCTCTTGAGATTTCTGGAAAAGAATCGTCAATGTTTAGTTGAGTGTGGGCTTCTTTTACCAAATGCTCTGGCTCGGGTGAATCCGACAGAAGCCTCAGACATATTGAGGGAGTGCTACTTCAATAACGTCAAAGGTATTAAGAATGCTTGTAGCTATAACATACTGTTAAATAAATTATGAAAATAGGTGCAGCAGGCTAGTTATGAAGATTTTGTAATAAGACTTGCGTCAGCATATGAAGGTTATCAATTTTATTTGCCAGCATTCATGGACTTCCGTGGTAGAATCTACCGTTCAGGTGTATTGCATTTTCATGAGCGTGATTTGTCAAAAAGTTTATTACTCTTTTCTGCCGATCATCCTCAACCTCAAGCACAAAACCACCTGTTGGAAAAAAAGAATCTCAGTCAACACTTAGCATGTGCTGCAGCCTTTAAGTATCCAAAGTTCTCGAACTTAGATGATGCCCTTAAATGGTATAACGAACACCAGACTGAAATGTTTACTTCGGACGAAAGTTTCATTCAATTTGCTGCGCAAGTTAGTGATCCATTTTTTTTCATAGCCAAGATCCTTTCTCAGGATGAAGGAGTGAGTAATTATCATCAGGTTCCAGTGACCCAAGATGCGAGTGCGAGTGCATATGAAATTATGAGTTATCTCTTGCTTAACTTAGAAATGGGTAGGAGAACGAATCTTCTTCCATCTTAAGACGGTCAAATCCAAGATGTGTACATGTGCTTGCGGGATGAGCTTAATAAATTGTTTTTTACCAGATTTAATAATGTTAGTAGTAGTAATTAGAAGAAAAAACTCATAGATTCTATGTTAACCAGAAAGTTCGTCAAAGGATTGTTTATGCCATCTCCATAGGGGTCCATCCGGTTCTTCCTCAAATGGGTTGCCTCAATCTTTATCAAAGTTTTGGTATCTAGCCTATCCAGCTACAGTATAGTATACTCCTTCCTTGCTCGATAGAGCTCTTTGAATCTGCTTCAACTAAATGCGTAAAATAGAGTAATTTCTTCAAAAGCCAGTTTCTTTCGAGAAGGCAGGAGGCCCATAGCGAGTTACAATAGTGCCAGTTCTTGTACGGAAGGCCGTAATTCCGGTAACCTCGACTTCTCTAAGAATGATCTGGGCTAGCCGGGCACATCACATCAAAGTTAGGTCATTTTTCAAAAACATGGCAAATAGCTCAGTTGGTTTGGTAAGGGAGCTATTCTCTCACTTAAACCACTCCCATATTAGGTATTCTATCTCGTCTTAAAGTTCCCCCGCATTACCCATAACTTACCACCTATATCTCCGGAACTCAAATCGCAAAATGACAATGCTTTCGATAGTCTGTACTAAATTACTTTGTACGAATGCACATCTCGGCCATCGGGTAGCTGATCACCATTTCAAAGTCTATATCCGTGGTTCAAGAAATGGAATTGCTATTCTCGATTCAGACAAGACACTGATTTGTTTACGAAACGCTCTTCATTTTATAGGATCTCCCAGTCGTCAAAAAGGCCGTTCCTTCTTTTTAAAGACCAATCATTTATTTATTTATGAGATAACGGAAGAAATGGCAAGCTATTTAAGAAGCTATTTAAGAAATGTGAATTCTCATTGTTTCGATGATTCTCAATGGAAGATCGGGGCGTTTTTGACCAATTCTTTTGCAAATAAAAAAAAATTCTGTTCAAGAAAGAAGAAGATGAATTTTGGGTTGAACCAACAACCTGATTGTGTGGTTATTCTGAATGCAGATAGAAAGTCTTCGGTCATACTGGAAGCTGATCGATCACAAATACCTATTCCATCCTTAGTTGATTCTACGATCCCATGGGAATCCTATAAAAGAATCACTTATCCCATCCCAGCGAATGATCCTATACAGTTCGTATATCTATTTCATCATTCGATCATGAAAATAGTGATTCTTGAACAGAATGCGATTAGTAGAGAAGCGCAATCTCTCAGAGTCACTTTGAGTACGGGGAAGTCCGCAGGAGGGATGAGATCCACCTGCTACTCCACCTCTTCTTCTTCCCCAATAGACGAAGAAGAAAATAGGGCCAAGGCGCTATTGGAGATGCGCAAAAAATATCCATCGGGAGATGGCGCTGACGCTGACGCTAACGCTCGCAAGGCGGTTTTGCAGGCAATTTCACAAAATAGTTTTTTTTTCGTTGAGCTCATAACCCGGTTTGGGCCGATTGACTCTGAGAGTGATCGAGGGGTCGCGGGCTCACACCTTGCTTTTGCGCATAGGATCGAAGAGATCCTATAATTTCATGGAAAGAGCAGCGGCTCTCTGAAAGACCTCATTGATCTGAAATTGGATTTGGAAGACGCCTCTAAAAGAGAGGAGATTCTACTTCCATATTTTTCCTCCAAAAAAGAGGCAAAGTCCTAGCGTGATACAAAAAGAAATAATGGGCAAGGGCGGGGAATGATAGGTTCATAGATGTGGAGTAATCAGTTCTTCATTTGAAGAGTTAGTTGGCTGGCCTACCGGCCCGCAGATGTAGAGAGGTTGCCCCCACCATCCTCTTGAACTACGAAATCAAAGCGATTCCTGTTGATGGAAGAAAGGCTAATTTCGTTTGATCCGATCCGCCTATGCCAGTTCGAGTCTGGCGAGTCGCTATCATCTGTTGCCCTAACTTTTCCTATTAGCTCATCTTGTCCGTAGTGATATTTTGGAGAAGGAGCAATTACCGGAGTGAGAAAGGTAGAAAGAAGCAATCACGAAAGCTAGTGCTAGTTGTGGTTTTTTGTACTAATCTTGTTTGTTTGGTAGCTCGCATCAGCAGCTTTAAAAGGAATAGAAAATGAGGCTTTTTCCACCACACCAGGGGCGGGCATTACGCTCAAGCAGGGGAAGTCAATTTGACTGCTGCTCGAGAACCTGTTTGAACAAGAAGAAGTAGCATGGCTCCAGCGGGGCAGAGCCAATTGGCTATGACATGGTGACCGAAATACAAATTTTTCCACCACTTTGCAATTGCAAGAAAAAAGAGGAATCTGATCAAGTACTTGATGAGCGATACTGGAGATCGAATAGAAGGTAATGACTTACTCGATGCACATATTTAGGGCTATTTCTCTCATCTGTTTAATACGCAATTCTCTTCGATAAGAAGGGTTCTCTTGTGTTCCAGGGTTGATTAAGCGTCTGGTGGAACAGGGATACATTGTGTGAGGCCAAATTGCCTGACGAATTGATGAATATGGCTCAATATAGACTGGTCCAGGTATACCGGTCAGTCTTGAGCCACCAGGATAGCCTTCCACATATCCTGTTCCTCCCTTGAGTGGTAACTCTTTTCTAACCTTAGAATCCTGAACCAATTTGCTCCAAAGACTCTGTCATTGAAAGGAGTCCATAGGTTGATAAAATAGGTTTTCATGAAAACCACACGTAGATAGAAAAGGTAAGAGTTACACGTGCCAGAAGCGAGGAATACCGCTCGGAAGCCCGATTGAACCTGTCCTCATTCACTGCTATCTCCATATATTGGATGCCAAGCTTGAAAGGGTAATGGTCCGAGAGGATGGGGCCGTAGTCTTCTATTATGCACGCTACGCAGACGATATGGTCTTCGGCTTACCAAGAGGGGATAAGTCCACGCGAGTCACCCAGGGTCTCAAAAAGGTCTTAGCTAGAGTCCTTAGGGAGCTCCTACAGGGCTTCACTTCTACTGAAATTTCCAGAAAACAACCAGGGAGGCTACAAATTATCGGCTTGCCCCTGTCTCTGAAAAGTGAAGGTCAGCTCCACGTGGGTATTCCATCCAAATGATGGGAGAAGAGGATGACACTTGTTCGTATTGAAAACCGGAGACGAAGGGAAAGAGGTTTGATTGGAACATGTTCTAAAAGAACTCCTATGTAGAACACGCCCGTATCTATTCTATGGGCTGGCTTCAGGCCAACCCTACTGCTGAAGTAGAAAGCATCACATTCCGGTTTTTCCATCACTTGATCAGGAACCGGGCGCAGAAATTCCTTGAAGAGAAGGGGATGCCTACAACCAATGCCTAAATAAAGGCATATGTCGAAAAGTGCAACTACTAATAGATTCAGTAAAGGAAGGTCCGGAACAGGCTGAGCTACTGCCCGAAATAGAAGAGGACGACTAGAGTAGAGGAGCCTAATTCCAACCCAAACAATTGACGAGGGACTCTAATTATTTTTCCGTTCTTGATTGTTTCAATTGCACTTTCTTCGTTGGAGGGTTGCTTGGGAAGTGCGATAGTTACGGCGCTTGGAGTATACGGATTGAATTCTTCCTTCTTCTATAGGTCTTTCTGGGTGGCGAGGCGGAAAAAAGGTGTAGAGAGGGCGAAGGTACATAAAAAATGATTTCTAAGGTAGAAAAGAGGCATCCACCAGTCATTGAGAACAGCTAATCCCGGAATTAGCAGGCCGGTATGCGAAGAGAATTCGGTATTGAATCCGCGAGGCCAGGTGAAGAAAAGTCCAATATGGGTGGATTACCTTTTTCTGAAGGATAAGTCTCTGGGACTGACTGAACTGAATGTATAGCGTCAAGATAAGAAGCACGGTAGTCGAAGATGTACCTTGTGGGGTGGGGTACGAGTAGACCAGACCAATGATGAAAAGAATAGATACGAGCATGGCCTCCCTGTCTCAAAAGCAGGCCGCCAAGGGTGCTCGCATGAAGCATTTCTCACTCATAAATAAGTAGTTATCACAAATTTAGAAACATGCTCTGATTTTTCTTATCGAATTTCATTCATATTTTCCAGTATTCGGAGTTGCTTGGGAAAAGGTCTAGTCAGGGTCGGTTCTGTTCGGAGTTTCGGGTTGATCGGAAAAAAACACCCTAATTAAGACTTTTGTATAGTTTGTGTCAACCTGAGTTTGGTTAAGTGCCCGCCCGCCTAGATAGATACATAAGTGTCAGTTTGAATGAAGTCAAGTGTAAACCGTGTCAACAACGAGAAATTGAAGTGTAAATCTGGATGGTTTGAAGTGGAAACCTTAACATGCAAAAGTGTCTACCTCATTAGAAAAGCAAGTATCTACCGGCGATATATTCATTCGAGTATCAACCGGCGTCAACCAGTTGTCAAACTCCAAATATTTCGTTCGTAGGGGCATGAAGAAGTTGCTAAACCGGTTGTAAAGTGGCTCTGATAAAAACCATCATTGCTTTATTTTTTACTTTTCATCTAGTAACGTGCATGAATGGATATGGTGGGTAAGATTTGAAAACGTTTGACATCAACCGGGCTCTACTTTGCTTTTACTTTACTTCACTTGCCAGGTCATTGTTGTCGATATTGAGGTGAGGACTCTCTCTTTATTCTCGTTTTATTTATCACTAAATGATCTAACAAACGCATGATTTGATTACTAAATATTGAGTCATTGAATGAATATTCGAGTAAATTCACCTTTTTCTATGAAAGCAAGGATTGGGCTGGGTTGCTTATTCATCATCACGGAGCAACCCAGTACCTTTTCTTAGGCGAGCGACTGAGACGAGAGCTTTCAATTATGCCGTTTTGGTCAAATCCCAGGGCTCTTTCTGATTTGATTAAATACTTCTATGTTGTATGATAATAGAAAGTCAAGATCTCACTCGCTTTTTCTGCTTTTCTCGGCTGTTGCCTTTTTCCACATCGATTGCTATAGGAGTTCCATCCTCAACCTATGTATGCTCAAAGAACTGGATCACGGAACTCTCAGCCCTTCGCCCCAAGGCTACGAAAACGTTTCTACTCCCTTTCCCTTCCCAACGTCATATCTTTCTTCGACAAGAAGGAAAGATCACTCTCTATCTAAATGATAGAACCACTGGCACGGTACCTTTCACATTGGTAAGTCAAATCCTGGTGAAGACATCACGAGCAATGACACAACGACATCATCTCCACTTCGTAGCCCATCGGTCTTCATTCATTAAAGCCAGGGCATTGACTGACTTTCAGCGATCGCTATAAGAAAGACATAAAAAAAGTTCTCCTAAACCTGTTCCTTTCCGTTACTACTACTTGGAATTGGAAGTCTAGGAGCAGGACTAACCTTTTTCTTTCGTTTAAATAAAGTCGAGATGTAGCTTTCTCTATCTCAATAAATTATTCCACCTCCATTCATTGGAGAACAAAGCGTTATCTGATTAGATCCTTGCTTCAAACTCAACCGAATCAAGTTTCAAAAATAGATGTGGAAGAGGCAAAGGGAAGAGCGGGGTTGCCGAATTGTTTCTCAGAGCCGGACGAAACATCTATCTCTATTTACAATACCGCCAAGAAAACTTTGTCGAAAAAGGTTGTCATCGTAATAGGGATTGCACCTCAACATGGCAGCCCTCAATTCTGCCAATTGTGTGTGACTTGTACTCTTCTAGGCTTCCTCTTTGCCTCAAGTGATCAAACTCATCAACTACACCAACCACATTTCTTACCTCAAACCTCTCTACAATCTCTTGAATTCACTCTTGCCAAGATACTGTCCCCTATTCACTAAGAAACTGTTGTACCAGCTTTCAACTCTCCCCCTAAGGTGCATAGCCGAAAGTTCTACCTTGTACCAATCCGTAACTTGGTACACCGAAAAGTAATGTTCACACTTTTGTATCCAAGACCTGGCCCCTTCAAATATTGGAAAATAAACTCTAGGAGGTTGATGTATTTGCTGCCCATATTGATATTGATTTTGCAGCCTTTGTTCTTGCAGGTATTGGTACGGGTCATGCTGTTGAGTTGGAAGTGGTTGGTTAAGGTAAGTATATATTGGCACTTCTGGTTTCATGGAATTTCCAGCATAGGGCAAAAGTATTGGTTGGGAAAATTGGATATTTGGTATTGAATTGGGTCTTGGTTGTGGTGGTGGAGGTGCAGGATTAGGTCTAATATTATCATGTTTTGAGCTGTGAGGAAGGCCATAGGTGGCTGGAAACAAGTGTTCGTGCCAAGGTTTTGAGGGGGATAGAGAGGGTTATTTTTGTGATTGGGTCTTTTAGTTGCTTTGCTACTAGAGGTCTAGGTGGTCAGGGGTTTAAAGGTCTGGAATAGGTGTGAGTGGTGGTCGTATTCAGTACCAATGGTACGGTAATTGGAGGTTCAGGCGGTTCAGGCCTAGGATAAGAGCTAGAGGCTTGTTGAGGGGTAGCCATGGTTTCAGCTTCACTGGCAACAGCTGGTAGGGACATTTGTTGTGGTGTTCTAGGAAAATGAACCATATTGCCCCTAGTTGTGTTAATCGAGCTATGCTCTTCTTCAACGCTCCGCGCCTTCAAAAAAGTAGTTTTGTTGCTTGCGCTTTAATTTAGGAGTTTCAACTTAACTAGCATATGTGCATTTGGGTTGTTGGCATATGTCGGCTACATACTGGATGCTTTTCCATCATTGTTCGACTTGCACAGAAACAATGGGTCCCTTCTGGTTTCTTTTTCTCCCTCCAAGTTTGTTCTTCACTGTAATGTGTGTCAACTCAACAAGAGTGAGCACACCCTTCCTGCTGGTCTTCTTCAACCTTTGTCTGTTCCATTACAACCTGGGTCTTCTATTTCAATGGATTTTCTTGAGGCACTCCCCGAGTTTTATGGTTATAGCTCAATACTTGTGGTCGTGGACCGTTTCACTGGCTCATTTCATTCCTCTATCTCACCCTTTTAGCTGTATACCCTATCTTGTATCCATTAGTAAGTCTACTCTTCTTACCCCCTCTCCTCTACCTTTTGTGGCCCATCTATTAGCTTTTTGACCATCTTTGAGTCATAGCGAGACGGCTCTATCTCTTTTCACAAGTACAGCCGTAAGTACAGTTGCGGGCGTCAACGATCAGCAGTACTGAGCTACAGAAAGTCTATCGAATTATAGCTACGGAAAGTCTATTGAAAGGACCTAATCAAAGGCTACTACAGCTATAACTGACCCGCCTATGGAATCTATTGGCTTGACTGAACCGACATGAAATGAAAGAGAGGAAGGCGGAAGCTATTGGTAAATAGAGGGGGGATGTTCTCCGTGTCTTTTAGCCCTCACTAGATGACAACTTGCTTACTTTTCACTTCTTCTTAAGCTTGGCAGACTAGTTCCTGACTGACTTGATAGTGCGATGAGCTTACTTGCTCTAGTTCTATCCTCAGGATTTACTTACCTGAGTACCTAGCACCGAGGATCAATGTAATTTACTTTCAAAAAGATGCTGTTGATGCTAACACGCATATAAATAGATGTTCCCCACTGCTTGCTCCTCTTACCCGAATGGGGTTATATGCCTTAGTGAAACTCAGGGTAAAGTGGCAGAGGTATGACCTCGGGAAGAAAGAAAGATCGGGCGGGGAAAACGGGGTTCGAACCCGCGACTTCTGGCGTGACAGACCAGCACTCTAACCAACTGAGCTATTTCCCCCTTTCGTAACTACTGTCGATTCAACAATCACCTACCGGTTACCTTTGTAACTATACCAAAGTAGCTGTACAACAGAATGCCCTTCGCCTTTAGTACTTTTCTTATATATATTATGTTATATACTAAATGTGTCAAAGCAATAGAACTTATTGAAAAAAAAACAAGCCCATCTTTCTCAAAAAGGAAGAGAGGGTGCGCCCCCCCAGAGAGAACCCCATTCTTTCAAGAAAGTTCTAATTAATTATGTAGAAAAAGAAATAAGGAAAATAGGAGTAAGCGAGTAGGGTCAACAAGATTCTAAACGAATACCACAAGTGACGGAACCGACGATGATGAAGAGATAAGGGGCGAAGGATATTTTTTCTATTATTCCAATTCTTATTTATTGATTATCTAATTTATTTAGATCCATATTCATTTGCATTTGCAAAAACAAACTCTCTTTCATTTTCTTTTTACTTTTGCGCTAAGGATAAGGGAACTGAGAAAAAAAGAGCTGGCTTGGCTGGTACATCAAGCATATGACATATTGCTTGTTCGGTGTGGTACACATATCTGTCAATGTCAATCAAGTAAGAAAATGCATTCCCACTGTCTGAGGAAAAGGTGAAGAATTGCAATTTATTGAGCTTGTAAGGCCCGTTGAAGTCCCCGAGAAAGGGTATAAATAGGGCTATAAGTAGGCCGTTTGCTATTGCAATAAGGGCTGCTCGCCTTTCCTTTTGACGGCTTGGCTTCCTATCGCTCCTATGTAGTGGTCGGCCTTAAAAGGAGTCTTCCTACCATACCATCATGCATGCCTATGTTATAGTGCGTTAAGCTTCGCCAGAAGCAAGCAAGATGATGAAGCGAAGCTTCGTAGACAAGGCTCGTTCCGTGCTTTACTTACGAGCTCGTGTAGTAAGGCCTCACCCTACTTCAATAAGGGCTTATGCACTCCACTCGTAAACGAGCGTTAGAGCTTTTTGAGCGAGCGAGCGAAGCCTTCCTGGAGCTTCCCCCTTCCCTCACCCGAGAATTGCATTTCCGCTTCAGCTTCCCCGGTTTAGTTGGTTTGGAGGATTAATTGATTGGATACCCAATCCGCATAATCTTTCAAAGTCACTGCTTATATGACGATAGGTGTAAAGGCATGATTAGTTCCACGAATCTCACTGCACTGACCATAGTAAACTCCTTCTCGTTGTACCGAGATGGAGGTAAGATTTGAACGACCAGGTACAGCATCACATTTGACACATGAGGAAGGTACAACCCAACTATGAGGTACATCAGCGGGTGTTACAATCATACGTAGATGAGTTTTGGCTGGTACAACCACTCTATTGTCAACTTCTAATAAACGTGATTGACCCAATTCTGGATCATCTTCTGGAATCGTATAACTGTCAAAAGTGAGTGACTGTTCATCGGAACTGTTATAGTCCGAATACTCATAAGGTTGGGTCGACGCCCGCCTCCCCCCAAACTTGACTTGCAAGTTTCCCCGCAAAAAGCTCTCCACGCCTACTTTTATTTATAAAGAGCACTATTCTTCTTTAGTTAGGTAGTTCTCCCCCCTCTATGAGACCGTAAGACCCCGGTGGAATCGAAGGCCCGCTTACTAATAGGCAAGAGGGGACCCTTTCTCGCCCAGCCCTACCTACATCAGTGAAGCTGGAACCGAGGAAGACAATGTTCAGCACACATGAGACAAAATGAAGGTATGGGACGGTCAGTTCACCACGGAAAGGGATGCTAGTCGGCTTTGGCGAAGTTGTAGGCCCCAATAGATCAGATCTCAAGAGTGATTCCTCACCTATCCTGCCAGGGGCCAAGTCGAAGGCTCGAGTATAGATTCCCTATGCTCATGTGAACGGCCGGCCCGTAGATCTAAAAGGATCCATAAAAAAGACCGGAAAGTATGTCGAAAAAAACTCGTTCATGAGACCTCGAATTCCCATGTTCCAGCCTGCACTATGCCAGCAGGTCCCACCCCCAATTTCTTGAGTCACCCTTATCTAAAAAAAAGGGACGGAGTCTATCTAGATCATAGGATCACTGTATTCAGAGGTCAATTCTCTTTCTTTGACCTCCCACCGTTCACGACATCCCTTGCTTCTCGCAAGAACAGCTCCTCGGTGGAGGAGTAGAAGTGCTGGTCCCCTTCGGTCAAGTGCTTGTGCGTGCTCTTACCTACTGTAGGACCTCCGTCCCCGAAGCGAAGAAGGAGGAGCAGGAACAACATGTTGTCCTCTCTTGGCCCAGTAGTTCCGCAACTACTACCGTGGTTGTTGCCAACGGGGATCCCCCATTGCGAAAGGTAACGGGACCATCCCTTAGGTCCAAAGTTGTATGCCACTGCTGTGGTGCCGATAGATTCACTACTGAAGCCCCATTATCGGACATTGCAGGCTTAGCATCTATTTTTCGTATATCGCTCCACCACACCGAGAAGAGGTATGTTTACCTCCAGCAATAACAAGAATGGAACCATAGGCTCCTATGCTGGGAGCATTTCGGGGTATAGGTCTAACCACCTCAACTCCCCGTTTCTGGCATGCTATAGTTCTTTTAGTCTCTCGACGACGGGAATGGGAGATGACCGGTAAGCCAGATGCTTCGCGAACCACCGGTACATTTCGTTGCACTTAAATCACCCTCGTTAAGAGGCGCACTCCGATACCATTGATGTCCAATAGCTTTGATAGTAATGGCTGGATCTACTAATACCCCATCCATTGAGTATAACAGAGCAAACGATGGTATAGCAATGAACAAAAGAATGACACTTGGAAATATGGTCCGAATAATTTCGATAGTAGTTCCATGAACAATCCTTTGTGGGATTGGATTAGTTTGCTCGTTGAAATGCCATAAAGCGCGAACCAACATCCGTGATACGAAAACCAAAATAAGAATGAGGAAGAAAAAGATATCGTGATGTAAGTCAATGATTCCTTGCATCATAGGTGTTGCTGCGTCTTGAGATCCTAATTGGCATGGTTCCGCAGCATCACAAAGAGCGATTGTGAGGAATCGACATGATAATGAACGAAGAATCATTGGAATTTCCCATCTTTTTCAGCTCTGCTCCCGGAAAGAGAAAGGAAAGGAGACTGATCTTGACGTCGGCGTTGGTTTTTCCAACGAAAAACAAGAACATTCTTTCACGAACTTCCATGACAAAATGCTAGTTGCCTACAGTGTGGCAACTGCTAATTCATTTAAAAAGAAGACAAAGTACTTACTTTGTATGCCATGGTTAATTAAATCAAGATATATTTCATTCAATGATAGAATTTGTTCTTCTATGGATCCCCCAGGATAAATCATTTTATTAAAGATATCCCGGGGTGAGAGTCCCTCCGGTAATTGGACATTACCCGGAGTTTTCTCCAAAAGTCTCCATAGCGTAGATTCCATTTTCTGTTTTAGGAATTCCAAATCCAATTCATGGGGTGATCTAAGTCCAGCCAGCTGCCCCGCCTTAAAAGCGGAAAAAATGGCAACCGAAAAAATGATTCCGGCAGCCATATAAGAAATGAATTGGTTATCCATAAATGAAAATAAAGAAAGCTTTATTTTGGTTCCGCTTCTTGCTCTAAGCAGAAAGACTTGTCGGAAATCGCCGGTTGGGTTGGTCCAACCAAGAAAAACGGAGGATAAAATAGAATTACCAACCTAATTAAGAAAGAGCACACCAACGGAGAACCTACTATACTACAGGGAACATTTCAGAATGGAAAATGAAAATGAAGAAACCTATCCAAATGCCTTTCTTTTTTAACCTAATATACCCAAAACTAGACTATTTGTTGAGTTTATGCGAACAATTTCATCGACACTTGTAGCCGAGCAGCGAAATCACAAACAAGTTCTTATACGATAAATTCATTGCCAAAAACTTCCGAAAAGCAGCAATCCATCATCGGATAGCCGAACCGAAGAAACAAACAGAAACACTACTTATGAGTTTATGTGACGAGGCAATTTCTGAATTGAAGTGTAAAAGCGACACTCACCGGCTTGGTTTAGGAATCGATAGCCTACACAAGAAATAAAAGCAAAGGAAAAGCGTTTTGCTCAAGTCTCAATAAACTCAAGGACATATTCGAAGAAATTCTGACCGTCGGTCGGGATGGTTTGTGGATTACGAACAGCTATGATAACTGAACCTAGCAAGATAGTAATTACAACCCAAGAAGTGATGAGTACTTGGGCATGAATTTGGAAACCTCCTATTTGCCAATAGAAGTGTTGGCCTACTTCTACACCTGATATATCATATAAAAACAAACACAAACTAGATACGGAATCGCAACGTTTCTTTCTATATGATAATATGCACCGAGGGGAGGAGTAGTTTCAAATAGAAGTCAAGTAAACAGATTCAAGTTAGCCCAGTTTGGTTCAGCCTTCCTCGGGGAAACCTCGGAAAGAAACAGTTCTTATAGACCTTCCTTAGAAAGGAATGGATTCCTAACCACTGAATAATATTTCATCTCCAGTGGACCACAGTCGTATTAGCATACCAATCATATCCGGTATGGAGCCAGCGTCACTGTCGGTTTAGCGTGAGTACCTTCCCACTGTACTCGATAGCATTCGTGCACCTAGCATTTATGCAGAATTGTCTACCAGCTCCTGCCTTCTTGTCCTTTGCGCTCAAGTCTATGGCCAGTACTGCCCGGGGCAATATTAGCAGTTTTCTGAGGGTTCCATCGCCTCTTGGTTGGTTTTTCTCCGCAAGCAGAGCAAGCTAGTTCACATCCGATTATCCTTACGGCACTAACCATTGCTGGCGAGGTAGCCTTGCCCTAACGTCATAGAGAAGACGTGCCGCAGCTGCCTTTCTAAGACCTGGTACAAGTGATGACCTTGCTGATAAGGGTCGAATGCGTAGTTCATTCGCATGTCTTTCGAAAGAATTGACAGTTGATGACGGAACGAACTGTTCGACCTTGATTTCTTGGCTTTGATGTTGTTATCACAATCAGGTTGCCATAACACGCATTGCTATGTTGAGACAACATGATCTTGAATCAGGATTGGATTGCCTTATCTTATTAGTAGGAAGAGGTGAAGTTCCCTTTTCTTTTCCCTGGGAAACGGTACCTGCATTCCCGTGAGCTTTTCCTATCCCATTGCTCTCTATTCTCTAATTCCCTTAATCAAACAAAGTTTATATACCCTTAGATTTGGGGATCCTTCTTTTCTGCACTTCCCCTTTTCTCTACTTCCCATTGGAGTGTACGGGGCCATTTTGAGATATGGGATAGGTCCGTTTTCATCAACCAGCAGGAGGAAAGCTAGCACATTTACCTTAATCCATTGCACTACCGAGAAGTTTGATGACTTCTCACCTTCATAACATACTTACCAAACCTAGTAAGGGATTTTGTACCTTAATCTAGTGAAAGGTGCACATCCGATCCCTAATCTAGCTCTCTGTGCAGAAACCCATTGGCAAAGAAACGGGTTGATTCTTCGGTTCAAGTGATGGTGGGGGATCAAGAAGAGTGGCTATGTGGGGTTTGAACTTGGACACAGGATTAGCTTAATTTGGATAGTTCATTTTATCACTCCACTGGGCCCTTGGCCTTTCTCCCTATGTGGATGGATGATAAGAAAAATGCCAATTGAACCAAGTAAGGGCTCCGCGTGAAGCATATTATGTAGATCTATCTGACAATAATAACTGAGATCCTATAAAAATAACGCATTAGCGACCCCTTGGATAGACAATTCATGCTACTCGACTCACCATCACTCTTTAGAGACATTCGACGAAAAGCAAGCTTACCAATAAGAAACAGCTGGCATGGCAGTATCTTCTATATCTTCTATAATGAATATAATGTGCACACCTGGCTTTAACCAGATAAAATCTAGTACAGCAGGAAGGATGTCATATTTCTGGTCCACTACTTAGACTCTACGAGGGCTTTAGGTGAGGAACTACTTATCTCCCAAGGCACCCTTCTCCTGAGTCCTACCCAGCTCAAGTTTAAGAATGCGCACAACCCCAAGGATAGGTAGAGGGGGATCTTGTTCTGTTCAGTGCCGCCTCTTCCTCGGCCATTCAAGAAAGGGATTTGCTTCTTCTTACAGGTCCTTGAGAAAAAGAAGAAAGATAGGAAAGGAATTAGGGCGTTGCCGAAGGCAATGGTCCAGCTTGTGTGAATGGATTTCATTGTTTTTTTAGATTCCACTATTTGTTCGATAGCAAGCAAACTCTCCCAATTTAGGACCTTCAGTGATCTTACAACGAACATTGTAAATGACAATCAACGAATTCCGGCGAAATAGAAGATCTACGGGTCACCATAGTCTTCTGATACACAAATAGGATTCCGCACTCTTAAACAAGAGGTTGCCACTTAGCATAAGGAAAGGGAAGAGTAAGGCCAGCATTGACTAGAGCTACTGATATCTCGGGACACTATGTGAAATAGCTACGATATGCTTGCTATTCTGGGAAGATAAGTCATGCCTTAGGAAAGTAGTCATGTTATGATCGAATTGGAATGTGTGGGCTTTGTGACTACCACTGTTTGGAGGATCAAGAAGCCTACTAGTTCACTCTTCCTGCGATATCTGATCAATCGCTCCTGCCGGTTGTACAGATTCTATCACTGGCTTTAGGTTATTCCTTCTCAGACCTGACGTCTCCATCACTACTAATAAGGAAGGCCACTTTATTTTGTATCGGGCCTTCAAAATGCAACGCAGTAGAAACAGATAGCTGAGTAGAGAGTGCGGCCGAAGCATCCATAGCTTAGCGATTATGTTCTTATAGATAAGGATTAGACGGATGTAGACAACCAATAAATCTAAGGTGAACCAATAGAAATAGAGTCTGGTGGAAGCGGTCATCCCGTGAGGAGAGACTCAAGAATATGATAATATGATGACTCCGCTGCGCTGCTCTGCTGACTAGCCGTTTCCTCTTCTAAGTAAATAACCAGCTTTAGTTCATGCTCCTTGCTGGCATAACCATATTAAGCTGCAT
>NC_041383.1:406527450-406532450 GCF_002162155.2 Triticum dicoccoides
TTTAGCTAGATCGATCTTCCTTTCGATACATATATAGATATTATCGAGAATGAATACCGTCCCTGAGTGAGGTAGTGTTGTTTCTCTTTCCAGAGCCGTATAAGAAAATATCGTCGTTACTTTTCAGCTTGCCCTGTAGTTGGCGCCTGAAGTTTATGGATGGTATACCCACCAAGCCTACCACTGCTAGATATGTACTCTAAATGGGAGGTATGTGGACAATCGCATGAGATTTATGTAGTGCATGAGTTGTGAGGAATCGACAGATCTCTAATCGGATCTAGAAAAGAGGTAGCTATGGTCGAGTATCTGATCTCTAACCAAGCTCTTGAATAGGATTTCTGGTAGACATGTACCAATGACGCCTCCTCATCATATGTTGATACAAGTAAGATTGAGGGGTAGAACCTTTCTCCTCGCACGGTTGCGAATTCTATAAACGGGTTGTTCTATTTCTAAATCATTTTTTCGAATGAATGAGTATTGCGTATGCATCGTACCTCGCGGGTCTATTTTCTCTTCAAAAGCGGTTTGAACATATAGAGAATATGTTTTCTAGCACGACCGAAATTAACATCACTGATCCAATACAAGATCAGACAGATTCAAACACCAGACAGAGAAACCTTCTCTAGACATTGCATTGTAACAAGACCCCTGTCTAGCCAATATTGTTCCACTCTTCATGGCAGTCTGCTCGTCGCACTTCTGATGTTAAGATCCTTCAATCTTTTCAAAACAGAGGAGGGTCGTACCACCACCGGTAACCTAAACTACAGATAAGGAGGTTGCAATAGAAGGCTGTAGCCTTGAATCACTAACAATAATAACGTTGAAAGCGGGCGGACTATCTGCAGTATAGCGATTCTTTATTGTGGCAAACCTTAGAGAATCAAAGTGGTTTCAAACCATAACAGTTGGCTTGCGAAATTCGTTGTTCCGGTCTTAGTACACTAGCTAAGAAATCCAACACGTTCTTGTAAATCCACACCTTCGATGAAATATTTGGATCAGTGATACCATTTCCTATAATGGAATGTTGTACACCTCGAAGGGTTGACCGCCCTGATCGAGTTCGTGGTCTGGGGAGTCCCATGTCTAGCTGGTTCGTGCAGACACCCGCGTATTCCTAGAAATGGTTAGTTGCGCCCGTCCTACTTTACAACACTAAGAAAAAACCCATCATAATAAGCTTAGCCGAGGCAGGCTATCATTCATGTTAGCTAGAAAAACGTATACCATACAACCTGGAATACTATACACCGTCCTTGTCCCGCTACCACCCTTAAGTGAAGGGTGGCTTACCTTGATTGGTAATAGTATACATGCCGACTGTGAGAGAAGGCTGACGACGACTAGTATAGCCTCAGAATAAATACTTATCAACAAATTCTACCTCAGACTATATGTCTGAATTTCCCCATTCAACGAATTATGCGGCAACCTTTTTGAGTATAAATCTCTTGCTTATAAATTCCTGGTGTAAAATAACTCGTAAATTCATTGGGTAAAACCCTGTTTTATAATATGCCCTCTTTCAGTATTGTATAACGGGTAGTGTTACTGGTATAATCACGTTTGTAGTGATAAAGGTTGCAATCATGATTGCTAGTCCAATCGAAGTCATACGTTCGATTTGAGCCAGAAGCTCCATATCGTATTGATTAACGTCAACTATTCGACAAAAAGGTTCACAAGAGGGTTTATAATTGTTATAAACTGTCTTCCATATCATATCGCTTCTTCAGTCATCCAGTATGTGATTTTCTTATAGCCCTCTACTACCGAAGTGTGATGTTTGAATGACTCGAACAAGTGGAGCTTCGTATCCTCTAGTGGTAGAGTAAGTGGATCCTGTGCGGTAAATTTGTACCAAACAACTACCCCGATCCCTAATAAAACGAGGATATTAAAAGTGCAGAAGCTATACCCGTTGAATTTATGTGCATATGCCCTCGTTGTAAATTGAACTAATAGTCTTGTGTATCCTTCAGCGAATAATGATTTAATACCACAACCTAAATATGTGTTATGGATCTCATTCCACGACAGAGTTAACTTGTTTATACTGACTAAACCTAAAGAATTCATTATTCTATTCAAATTATTAACTGAATAATACCTATTTCTAATGGTAGACCATGGAATGCTCGGAGATGCAGGCCAATTTGCAAAAAGGGGCAGGGTTTTGTCAAACAATAACGATTTCTTACGCAACTTGACTATGCGAGTATTCGGTCTATCAAAAACTGTGTAATCAAATGCACTTCCAGCTATGCAATGATTGATATCAAACCGATATTGAGTCAAATACTCCCCTAAATACAGATAGATTATATAAGCTATCACGATTTCTGTTTCATATAGACTAGCCCAACCTTGTATAGCACCTCCGAGAGCACACAATAAATCGATTAACGAAGCCCATATCGCACTAATATCGAGGATCTGATACTGCTTCAGAGCGTATATACATTGACAGCTAATTCTATGGATTAAACAGTTGATCTTTGAACAACGACCGAAGATATTATTCATCATCCCTAATGAAGTAGCGGAAGTATCTGATCCAGTTGAACCGTCATCACCGCCGCCTACCCCTGATCCAACGACGATTCCTATAGCTATCAAATCCTCTTTACTAATTCTAGCTAAAAGCTGATCTTTTTCACTAGGAGTCGATTTGCTCTCTATCTCTACTTCTTCTAAGTCATCTCGCTTATTAGACGCTGAATAATTACTATCCCAAATATATATCTCATCATTAGATATGGAATCTATATTACGCACATTGTAAGCGATTAATAACTTGAATATCCACTTCATATTGTTGTTATGGAATCAGAAGAAATAAGACAATTTACTCAACATTGTTTGTCGTCCGTTTGTGTTTTTTCCCCTTATCGAGCGGTTGGATTACTTCTTGATTTGTGGGCTTTATTGGTATGTCAAGTTGTTCCGTATACCCTCGCGAGTAGGTCCTTGTGAGGGTTTAGCAATTTGTAACAAGATAGGTATGTTAGATATCTTTAGCCGGGGGAGTGTTGAGTATTGGACTGGGCTGTATAGTGTGTGTTAGGCCCCATGGCCCATGTACCTTGTATGTATAGCAGCACATAGGAGCAATGGAAGAGATTGATGATCACTCATCAAATAATACCCATGAAACGAATCCAGACTCAGTGAGTGGTGAAGACCACTGACCCCAATAGGAATACGGAAGACCTAATTATTGAAGAGAATAGTACAATTAACAACTAAACCTAAAGGGATCCACTTGTCACAGAAGCAGTCTATAACTAATAGGAAGTGCCTATCTCTTACTTGATATCTGATTGATCTTGCAGAGCCGAATTGTTTGAACTTGATCGACCTTAAACGCTAGTTCAATTCCAGGACGACATCATATAATATACGCGAGGCTCAACCAATGATTTTGATTAGACACTTCTCCTTGTTGAATGAGAATGAAGGAAGAGTGCCGAACGACTAAAGCTAACAGCCAGCCCGGATACCTAAACTGAAGAGGATGTCCCACCATAGCAATATATGATACAGACCAATTAACTGGTAAGGCAACATTCCGCATTGCTTTTCTTTCAACTAACTAGAAAAAGAAGGGGGCTCTTACGCGACTAGGCCGAGGAAACCTCCACTACTGGCTGAACTGAAACACATCATCCCATCCATTCCATCAAGTAAGTACGGGTCCCCAGTGACATATTAAAGAATGCCAACTTTCTCCCAACCGGTCTGTGAGAAGAAATGCCTGTATGAGGAGAGCTCGGTAAGCAGGCAAAGAGCAGGGTTTGGTAGGCTGAGCCTCTTCTGGGGCAGGAAATTGGTCTATACCCACAGTTGCTTTTGTTTTTTCGTATGGCACTCTTAGGGTGATTTGCGAAGTTGTTGTTTCTGACTGTAGCCTTTAAGAAAAGAAGTGTGTCTGCATCGATCGCATCAAGATTAATCTATGTTATTTTGCATACACATTTCATTTCACTGGGCTGCGGTTGGCCTTAGCTTTAGTAGCAGGGTTGGCGCTTTCTTTTCAATGAGGGAATGGCTGGCGCTATCACCCATGGCACCTTCATCCTCAGCAAGAAGTGAGTAGTTGGCATTTCCGGTTTCCGAACAAATGGATACAAATTGACCTTGTGGATCCGATGATACCACGCCTGGGAGACTTTCATAAGAATAAGAAGAAGAAGGCGGATTCAATTCTTCAAGTCAAAGTCAAGGGCTACTGGCAGTTTCCTATCAATAACGATCCTTTGGATCTATAATCATTGAAAGAGGTCTCTATATTACAACAATTGAGAGTTGCCTCTTGCTATCACTACCTCGTACCAATCAAGGAGCTCTAAAGCATGATGAGCTGGCCGGGCAGGATCACTAGCTTCCGGTAATATGTGCTTGTCACTTCACTTGAGCCTTGAGAGAATCCGCCAAAGCCTATATCTACAAAAACGAAAGAGAAAGAAATAAGCAAATCTAAATAAGTTGATAGGAGGGAGTGCGGTGTTCTGTTCAAGATTTCTCTCAAGCCTAAACCTTCAAAGCTAACTAGTAGGCTTTGGATCCATGTCTCTGACCTGGTGGAAGGTACTCTCCAGTAGCAAAAGTGAGTTCTACGAAAAACAGTGATTCTGCTTTCCTCCGCAATTTGGCCCATGGTAAGAAAAGGTAAGGTTGCGTAAGATATGGGAACTCGTAACCGACTATCGAGCACAACTGAGAGTTCACTACTGGTCAAGTACACCAATTCCGCTCATGTTAAACTTACTGGAAAAAAACTCTAGTAAAATGGTAAGATGAATCAGTCAAAGGCAATTCAATATCCAAATCATCATAATAAGAATAGGGCCTCGATCAGAGCATATACTACCAGATAGAGAGCGAGGCAGATGGAGGGGATTATGGTTTCAATTTGTTGGCAGGTGCTTTCGCTGTAAAAGCAAAGGAACATTTCAAGAGTTTCGATGAATTGAAAACCGGTTCTG
>NC_041383.1:406537285-406547285 GCF_002162155.2 Triticum dicoccoides
GGGGGGGGGTTTGTGCCACGACGAAACAAGGGAATGAAAGGTCGCTTTGCGTTGGATACTCTTTACCCTCCCCACTATGAGGGCTCTGTTGTCTTGGGGAGCATTGAAGCTTGCTTCTTTTCCATACTTTTCTTGGTCATCAATACGACGACCTATTCTTAATAGAACCGATCTTATTTTCACTACAAGAGGAATTTCGTGCTTCTGCCGGATCCTCCCTATCTCCTGATCGAGCTTGTGTAGGTAGATATTGCCTGGTAGGGCCGATAGTAGTACATTGTTTGGGATGGAGTCAGGGCCCTTCTCACGCCCTACGAGTCGTCCGGCGGAAAACTTTTTCTGAGTGGGGTAAAAGAACTTGGAATCGTCGATCTCTTCCTTCAAGATTGAGATGAATCGATGTCAGTCGATGGTGTTAAAACACTTCCTGATGTCGAATTCCAAAAACCAGCGAGAGGTTCCCCACTCTTCTTTGATCCGTCTGAGGGCTGAGTGGCAGCCTCGACCCGAGCGGAAGTGCGATGTGTCTGGAAACTCGGGATCGTAAATGGATTCGGGTACCATTCTGATCACCTCTTTCATGATCTTTTCTATGGGTAGAACTACTGTGAGCGGTCTAAACTTCGACCCTTCTTTCTTTCTTCATTTAAAAAAAGGGGGAGCAAAGCCTGTTTTTTGCTCCCTCAATTGATAGATCAGGGCCCCTCCTGCCGGCCCGAACGAAAGGCTCTTTAAGGAAGTAGTCCCATCACTCTCGAGCCCGGCACCAACCAAGAGGAGGTGGGGCTCTCTCCAATCATTCCAAAGAGCCAAGATCTCGTAAAGGAAAAATTAGCTAGCTCAGCAGGTTTGGACCCGGGTGAATCAGTTCAGTGAAGGAAGGGAGCTTAAACTTAAGGCTTTTCCAAGCCTTGCCGATAGGCGCCTCATGGCTCGCTCAGTTCGCTCGCGGAGTCTTAGATCAGTAGATCTGGATAGAGTCTCGCTCATAAAGGAAGAGTAGCGCGCTAGCGCGACTCGCTTCGCTTTTCGACGCGGAGCTCGCTGCTGTCTTTTTAGCTTCAAAACTACAGGGCGTGCGTTAGCACTACGGCTTTTCATCCTCCCTCTGCTGGTTCCGAACTATCACTGATCCTAGAGATCAACCTTCAAACCTTTTTCTTTGAATCTCAGGAAGGCTTTCTCGGGGAGAAAGCTGGTTGGGGAACTGCTAAACGACCTAAAAAAGAGGAGACTGACTCTGACCTTTCAAAGCCCTATCTCATCTGGTTGATAGTAGAAGGTACGTACAATGATACCATGGACATAAACGAGGTCGAGCATATCTTTAATGATTTCAAACTAAAGCATACCTAAAGCCTGCCCTGGATATGAAAAAGGGATTTGAGCCAGAAGAAGATGAGGATCTATCACCAGATGAGGAAATGGAAACAACTAAGTATTAGTTAGGTTTAGGTTCAGGAAATGGAAATGGTAACAGCGGCCCAAAAATGGTAAGGTTTTCTTTTCAAAGAAAAAGGAACACAAAAGTTTTGCGAAATCCTTATCTTTCGGCTTTTTAAAGAAGATAGGCCATTACAAAAACAAGGTATAACAGTCGACTTTCCTATCAGGATTTTACAACCTGAATACCAAGGGACCACTATTAGAAGAGAGCATAATAAGTAAATGCCGACGCCATCTTTGACTTTTTGGATGGTCGGCGGCGCCATAAACTCGATAACCAGCACCGCGGAGTCAAGAAATTCAACTAAATAGAATCCTAAACCAATCTTATTCGAGCACACACGGGACCCACAACAATGAAATTAACACAAGCGACAATCATCCGAGCAGAGAATGGAGAAGGGAAATATACTTGAAATTGTTTTTTTCCGAATGAGAAAGCCTTTGGCAAACTCCTTGCAAATCTGTTTTTGCCGGGCACAATAGACATATCTGCTCAGTCGCAACATAAGGAACCCCCAATGTTCCTCAAAGCCTACCCGGCCTGACAGCTTTAGTTGAATGATCTGATCCCGAAGCAAGCTTTCTACTTAAATTGCTGTGACTGGCCAACTAATGATAGGACTACCTATCTTGATGCTTTGAATCTGTATTCAGAGCTTTTTTCCAACTACCGAGACTACTAATTTCAAGTACAAAGCTCTCCTATGAATATGCTACTGCTCTTACTTTCTACCTGAATCCGAGCATTGAAGCAAGCTCTTTATCGCGCCATAACCGAGTCTCTCCTTGCAGCTCTGACAAATCCACCCGTCATTGCAAATAACTGCTCCGTACTCTTTGATTGTATGTCCATTTTTGCTTGATGTCTGGCTCACCGGATTTGGTACATGAAAAAGCCATTCCTTTTCGCTTTCCTTCAACCACTCAGTATACTTTTTGACTGGAAGAGTCAAGCGAAAGCAATTAGTTTAGAAGGAAGAGGAAGACCTAGGGGGCTTACGTCCTCATTTCACTCTTTTTGCTCCTACGAGACACGACTCAACTACTTTTTACAATTGACAGGGTAGCCCGGAGGTCAGATGAAGGGTCTTCCCCATAAAGATAGATTAGTACTTGGAAGGTTCAGATGAAGGAAGGGCTGAAACAAGGCAAAAACTATTCAATGGGGTAAATAAATATGAGCAATCCGTGAGAATAGCAAACCCCTATCTCTTAAAAAGAAGAAGATAGATAGGTCCACGAGTTGAGACAGAGAAGTTCTAACTAATCAAGTAGGAGTTTACCCACGAGAGTCAGAGGCTGCATCATCAAAGGGGTATAGAAATAATTCAGAAGCACTATGGCCTGAAGCGAAGGGCAGGAACGAACGGAATCAATGTGTTCCAATTTATCCGGAGTAAGGACATCAGCTGAGAAGGGACAAAAAAATAGCATGGACAAAAGGTAGGACCAGATCATGCGAAGAGCTCTTCGCCCTATTGATTAGGAATCTCGATCAGAAACCACCAGGCCATGTCTCCCGATAAAAGATGATCCCCACAATGGATGTCAGGCCTTGGCTTTATAAAATCTGATTGGATCCGCACTAGAGGATAAGAATACAGATAGGCTGACTAAGAAGATCTTCAAATTGTCTTACCTGAAAAGATGAGTTATTCAAAGGAATACCTGAAGAATAGAATAGAACAGAATAAACACATGGCACAGCTGGGTGCTAGAATAGTAGTTGATAGAAGTTCTAGTCACTTAAAAAAAATAACCACTGCTTAACTTAATTAGATCGATGAAGATAAGCAAGCGGGTTCGGGCAGTTAGTCCTATTTGAAGGTAAGAAGTTCGGGTAGTAAGGGCTAGGTTTATATAGGGGCTATATTTTTGATAAACATATGGTCTTGCTCATTTCTCATCAAGGAATGGAGATTGGGTTGGTGTTTGGAAGGGGGATTCAGTAAACTGACCTTGGCCAGCAAGCAGAAAAAGGACTGACGTCTTGGGGCGCGCTCGCGCGCGTACTCTTCTTCTGTGAGACTCCATCCAAATCCACCACTTACTTGTTGGTTGGTGTTCCATTCTGTTATCTTAGACTATGCTGCCTTCTTCAATTCCATTCTTCGTCTCCCTAGTCGAAGTCTTCTTGCTGGCCCAACCCAACATGCATTTTAGAGTGCCGTGCCAGGGTGATAGGCGCTCCGCCAGTCACGCATGATCGCCAGAGCCTTTCTTGGCTATGTAAATATAGGGCCGGAATAAGTGCAAGATCCTCAACAAAATGGATTAAGGTGGGCTTACGATTTTTCATAATTTTTTTCTATCTTTTCATCAAGTTCTTGTTTGATCTGCCGCTATTATCACAATATCCCTCCTTTTAGGGTTAGTGCTATCAATGGTGAATCGATCATTCGCTATCCTTTTTTTAGAAGAGATTTTTTGAATGGAAGAAAAGTAGTGAAACCCGCGATGGCTACTGAATAACCTCCTTTGATTTTTTTTATAATAAACCCTTTGACCTTTTTCTTCGTTCGCCAAATCTTCTTCAGTTCTATCCAAGCTCAGTTTTGTCTGAATCTTTGTGGAAGAAGAAGCGGTTCGCCAGCCGCTACATCCAGGGATCCCACAAAATCATTAAACCTGGCGGCTGCTCGCTCTTTGATCAGTGATTCACCGGCCACTAGATCGATGAAGAATCTCTCAAAAATCCGCTTTTTGATCAGTGATTCACCAGCCACTACATTCTTGGATCCCACCTTATTCTCAAACCTGGTGGCTCGCTTGATTGGCAGTCCTGTAAGCTCATCTTGCATACAAATTTTGGGGGTACCAGGGCCTGCATCTACCAAGAACATTTCTTCCCTTAAGCGTAAGTGTAAAACTGAAGATTGTGAGGCGTTTCCACTACATAATAAGAAACTAGAATTAGATCTTGGAAATGATCGACTCCAATAGATGCTCATCATAAGCTTTTTTTTCCTCCTATTCCTATTGATCAGAAGTATCTAGTAGCGCCACGCCAGAGTGACTTCCGAAGCGCTACGGATGGGACGAAATCCGGCAGCCAGTTGCTAGCTCTGAATAACCAGCCTAGCAAGAAGCTAAATTCTTCCATAACATAACATAACGGGGCGGGGTTGCGCGCGAGCCGAGTGATGTAGGTGCACAAGAGTACTTCGCGCCACAACCATCTCTTTTTTATAGGTTCTACGGACCGATGCCTCCTGCTTCATCTGGTAAAAAAGAGTCATAGATATGCCTGTAATTAGAAGGAAGAACCGCCATAAAAATCTTCCTCGTGTATCGTCTGTAGCGGAACTATGAACGGGAGCTAGCAATCCGGACCGTATTGAAAAGGTTCCTAAGACACAACATGGAAGAGTCAAAATATTCAGAAGCGAGGTCCAAGAATGAAGAAGGGGTAGAATTACTGAATGAATACGAGCTGTGGCTAATACCCGAGGCATAAAAGACGCATTTTCTACGGGATCCCAAAACCACCAGCCACCCCGACCTAATTCATGATGAGCCCACCAACTTCCTGGCGAGATGCCTACGGTTAAAAACAACCGACATGTCAAGATCCAAATTCGAATTGGTTCCTGGTCCTGGTCAGAGACCACCGTGTTCGCGCCGGCGGTCCAACAAAAAGGCGAAGTAGTGGTGTCTTTCTTTCCATTACGAACGACATGCTTCGCCTGCTCCCTCCCCGTTCCATTAGCGCTCCTGTCCAGAGCGAAGAGAAGGCGAAAAAGCGCCGCCGAAGCTGCATGAGCAGGCTTCTATTGCTACGCAACAATAGAGCAGGCGCGCCGCCCACAAAATGTTTGAATGATCGGGTAAAGAGCGAGATTCTTATATGGCATCGGACGCATCCAGCAGAGTGAAGCAGCATTCCATTCTTTTCGGCGGCATCCTTCCGCATTGGCGGCGAGTGGAGTGCCACAATCCCATTCATCATTTTTGATCTACATAACCCAAAGCCCATAGCACTGGCGACATCTCCGGCATAAATGCAAGGAGGATGTATAGCTGATATAGGATCTTGTGGAACTGGATTTGATTCTGCAAGCGGTTCGGTACGAACGAAGAAATTTCGAACAAAAGGATCGGAACTCGCTGATAGGAAATGAGAGAAAAACAAAGCAATGCCAAGAGCTCCGTCAATCTGCTGTTCATCGATAGACGAAGCTCTCTCTTTTTCATCTCGTGCCAGATGTAACAAAAGATTAGTCCTTTTTCCTTCTCGCGAACCACGGGAGCGCCCAGCGCCCAGAAGAGCAAAGCTCATTTTCAAAACAGGGTCAAGTGGCGCATTAAAAAGGGCTGGCCCGTTAAAAGGACGCTTACTTTGCGAACGAAGTTCAGAATCAACAAGGGTTCTCCGAATGAAGGGAGTGTACAACTGGGGCGCAACCCAACTTTTTTGTTGGAGAGATAGAATGGAGTTCTTCACGAAGTTCGAGACAAAGGAAAAAAATCAAAGTTTCTCTATAGCCTCTTCGTTTTGAGACATTATGGCTTTGGGGTCGACCCCAATAACAAAAAAGGAATCCATAAAAACTGGGGATCCACCACCATGATAAAATACTACCCTCATGATTAGACCATGTCCCTGAGATTTGATAAAAAAGGTGCATTAGCGGTTAATACGTTGTAATTAGATAAGTTATTTGGAATATGACGGAACGAAAGACCAAGGAAAGGAAGAAGAATGCACCAAAATGCAAGTGCTGCACCAAACGCTGGTGGTTGTTTCTTGTTGTAAGTGAATGCAACGAAAAGACCCGGCAATAACGAATAATGAGAAAATTCATTTATAGACATTTCGTGCTCATTTCCAAATTTATGCTTAGTTATTCCCATCATCCGGTAACCACAGGATGATCCCAATCTCCTTTTAGTAATAGATCTTTTTGATATGTCTCAGTCTCAGCGGCAAGGAAGAGAAAATGCATCGAGTCGTTTATCAAGAAAGTGGACGAGCATGGCGGTCCCTATATCTCTGAGGGGTGTACCAATTTTTTTTCAAGTCAGCTTAAGAGGTTCAAAAGAGAAAGTCACTCTCCTTATTCTTGGCTAGTGGAATGGAAGCAAGACTCTTTCCTATCCACTTTGCCGAGGGGAGAGAACTCAAAGATAACTCAAGCTAGACAGAAAGGTGCAAAAGTCCACAGTTTCTTAAGGATCATGTAAGCAAGTAGGTTAAGATTGTCATTTAGCTTCAATTTCTTTAGTCTCACAAGCGGGTCCGCATGCAACAAAAGAAATTGTATTTTCCTACTACTCCGACCTTGCCCTGAAAGGATAAGGAAATTGGATAAGAGCGAGAGCTAGACTGACTGTTGGTCCAATGCTAGTGGAGGATTCAGACTGAGGACCCCCTGTGGCGGCTACTCATAAGAAGATGAAGGATTGAAAGAGGACTAATCACCCCTCTTATTTGTGATCTTTTAATAGAAAGAAAAAGCCTTCTCTCAGACTTAAAGGTAAATGAAAGTGGTATTTTTTTTCTCTCCTCTAAGCTAGCAGCAAGTCAAGTAATCTGAGAATGCTGCCCCCAATCCGTAGCTGAGGACGAACTCAACTCATAAGCTTTTTTTGAACCAAGCACCTGTTGTAGAAATGAAAAACCACCCACTAGCAGAGGCTGGAACAACCCATAGAAGTGTAGGGGCTGCTTCAACCAGGCGTACCCGTATCCATTGATTTACCTCCTCTAGAGAGTATTGAACTTTGTGACAAATAGGTTATAGTTACACTCCTTAACTCCCTATTCGCGAGATATAAAAGCTAGCTAGTAAGAAGACTTTCCCTTCTTTTCTAGGAGGGTGAGAACTTGAAAGACTGGCAGAGAAAAGGAAGAAAAGCGGCTAATGCTATCTAAACGATTATTTCAAAGTTTACCAAGTTCGATCATTCACGAGACAGGGGACTCTTTTAAATAAGACAGTGTATGGCTGCGAATAAGTCTATTCGGCAAGTCATAGAGAAGGACTGGATATAAGCTATTCCCCGGTTCTTCATTGGATCCTTTTAGTTTAATATTACTTTTTGGAAGCAATCTCATAATAATATGTATTAGGGACAGCATTTAGGATAGCAAAAGCATTTTTGGAGCAAGAGGGATTACCTTCCAGATTCTTTTGTGATACCCTCTGTGTCGCCTTCTCCTGGATGGTCAGCCCAGTGTCCTGAATCCTTGAGCTCTTCCTCATGGCTTTGACTGGTGACTTACATTTCATCTTATTTGCAGCTCTCTTGGTCCTTGGATATGATGTCTTCTGGCACTCTCCTTGGTGGCTATTCTCCACCATCTCAGTCCCCTCTGAGGTCAGCTGAATCTGATCAGTGGTTGTCTCTGCCTAATCCACCAAGTGTGTACAAGACAAGATCTTTGTCCGTCACAGGTTCTCCTGCTGCTACAAGTTGATCAGACTGGAATTTGATCCTGCGCAGATAATCTTGAGCAGTTTGGGATCCTTTCTTGATCGTTTGGATCTGAATACGCAGCTCAATTATTTGAGCATTTGTCATACAACCAAGACTTCCGTTGTTTTTCATGTTTTCTCCCTTTTCTACGAAGGTTTGCTGCTCTGCCTGCACCAGTGAATTATTCTATTCTTCTCCTTTGGTTCAGTCTGTGGGGAAATCAGAATTCACCATTGAATCCTGTGGATCAGCTCCCTTACATAATAATATTTCACTGTATCAGCTACGAGGGGAAAATCTGAAAGACAGAGGATAGAGAGTGAGAGAAAGAGTGTGAGACTTGCGCCGCTCTCCATTTCGAGGGGATTTTGACGATTCTGGGGTGATTGAACTATTTCTTTACCTGTTCAATTTCTAACGAATCAAGATATCCTCTTGTTCCGGTATAAATAGTAGCTATCTGCTCTTCCACTGGGAGAGGATTTGCCTGGGATTGTTTAAGCAATTCCCTTAATTGTCGACCCCTTGCCAATTGATTCTGACTTGTTTTATCGAGAGCAGAGGCGAATAATAGGCTTGTCACTCTGCGAATTGAGCTAGTTCCAATTTGGATTTGCCAGCTACTTGTTTCATGGCTTTAATTTGAGCCGCGGATCCTACTCTGAAAACTGAAATACCCACATTAATAGCGGGTCGAATTCCGGCATGGAATAGATCCGCAGATAAGAATATTTGTCCATCTGTAATGGAGATTACATTAGTAGGAATATAGGCGGAAACGTCTCCAGATTGAGTCTCAACTATTGGTAAAGCGGTCATACTTCCTTCGCCTAAAAGAGAATTTAATTTCGCGGCTCTTTCTAAAAGGCGTGAATGCAAATAAAAAACATCCCCTGGATAAGCCTCACGGCCGGGACTTAATAGAAGGGACATTTGGCGATAAGCTTGTGCCTGTTTGGAGAGATCATCGTAAATTATTAAAGTATGCCGTTCGTGGTACATAAAATACTCAGCCAGGGCTGCTCCCGTATAAGGAGCGAGGTATTGTAATGTAGCAGGTGAATTCGCCATTTCAGCTACTACAATAGTGTATTCCATGGCCCCCTCCTCATGGAAAGTAGTTACTACTTGAGCTACGGAGGATGCTCTTTGACCGATAGCTACATAAACACATATTACACCTTGCCCTTTTTTCTTGAGAATTGTATCTGTGGCTACTGCTGTTTTGCCAGTCTGTCTGTCCCCAATAATGAACTCTCGCTGACCGCGCCCTATAGGGATCATCGAATCGATAGCAATAAGCCCTGTTTGAAGAGGTTCGTATACGGAACGCCTGGAAATTCTA
The DNA here is from genome assembly GCF_002162155.2 of Triticum dicoccoides. Classification (NCBI taxonomy): domain Eukaryota; kingdom Viridiplantae; phylum Streptophyta; class Magnoliopsida; order Poales; family Poaceae; genus Triticum; species Triticum dicoccoides. The sequence continues at coordinate 406,546,500 of NC_041383.1, forward strand.
CTTGGAGCAGGAGATTCAATTAAGCGAGATTCGGAAGCTACAATTTCGCCTCTCCCATCAATAGGTTTAGCTAGAGCATTTATAACACGACCCAAGTTATATACGCTCATGGGTATCTGAGCAATTCTTCCTGTTGCTTTTACAAAACTTCCCTCTTGATGCTAAACCATAGCTCTAACTGAGTAAAATTCCACAATTTCTAAGAACGATATTCTTTTTTGCATTTTCCACTGTGAAAGCTTCTCTCAATCCCTCCCTAGTCATTTCTTTCCTGGGCACAGGCTTACCTGGTTGACCGCCCACATTCATTCATTGTTTGTTCTGTTGTGGAATCGAACCACAGAGCTAGCGTAATTGGGATTTAGAGTCCCATGCGTGAAACTAAAGAGGATTTTCAGTCCTCTGCTCTACCAGCCAGAACCTAGAAGGACACTTCACACCCGATTTGACACAGCTAGACTGGAAACACTGCTTGTCAAGAGCATAGACCCCAGTATAGAATACTTTTTCGAGTATGTTGGTAAGGTCCGGTCATCCGCTTCTGTGCTTGCACTTCTGCGTAACTAGGGGTGCAAGTCCAGTACAGCGTACTTTCATAATTGAATCAAAAGCGTCGATACATGAAAAATCTCTATATACGATATTTATGACACAAAATGTTGTTCTTTCAACATGATTCCTCAACAATTTTTTCATTGTAACTGACTCTCCGTTCTCTCCGTTCCACTTTGGTTTTCGACTAATAATTACCATGATGAATTTCTCTTACTGCTTGGTTCCGCATTG
>NC_041383.1:406552285-406614762 GCF_002162155.2 Triticum dicoccoides
TTTCTTGCCTTCCTTGACCAATGTTATGGATGGTGCACTGGTTGATAAAATAATTGTCCCTTCCTTCTTATAGCAACAAAATCCAATCTCCCCCTCATACGAACCTACCTCCATGACTTTCATGTCAAACTGAAACTCCTTCCCTTGCATTACCCATAGCATGCCATCACATTTGTGCTCACAATACATCTTAGCGCCATTTGCTACTGTGATTTCCATAGGTTTATACGGAGTTGAGTCGTAACCAGCCCGCTTCACAATCTTTGGGGTCTACAAAACAGTGCGTGCTGCCACTATCAACCAAGGCAATCACTGGCACTCCGTTTACCTGGTATCTCTGTCCATAGTCATCTCCTATTTTGGAAGACTGAGACTTGCGACACAACAGTAATATTATTCAAATAACATGTCATTCAAACGCAGAGCGCCTTGTTAATTGCTCGTCACATAAGTGAATTTACGAATAGGGAGCCCAGGTGCCCAACAAGTGAACTATTTCCTCCTCCAGGATTGTTGCTTTCCTTCTATAGCCTCACGTATGAAAAACGTGTGCCTTATAGAGGGCTAGGCCACAAATACATAGCATAGATATCAAGGGTTTCGCCAAAGTAGACGCTCAAGCGAAACATTCCACTTATCGAAGAAGGGATACAGGTATTTCAAGTTCAAGAAGTAGGCATTGATCCCAAAGAATGTAGTGAAAATCTAGGCTAGGAGGAATGCGTCAGAGCCGAGGTCACGCAAAAGGTTGCTGGATCTTTATGTTGGCCAGAAGTTATTTCTTTTCAATGAGGTTCAATGTTCTCTAGATTGCTTAGTAGTAGCCTGCCTTACTCGAGCCAACTAGGATCAGAAGGTGTTGATAGGGCTAGACTTTCTCTCATGGGCGTGACCATATTAAATAAAGGGTCTTTTCATCGCTTTGGCCTGGAGCCGAGTAAGTAAGGACTTTGCCAGGTTTGAACTCCAAAGTCATTTACGCCCAGTATTTCCTTTGATTCTTATAGCCTTCGTGTCAAGGAGCGATGCGAGCGGTCCAATTGCACATCAATAGCAGCTGCTTTTATCTCCGCATTCACTAAACGAAATGCTGAACCCATTTTGGTAATTCCCTCTGTGCTCTACTGTCTTGAACTATTTTCTTTAGTTGACATGGAGGCTTTAGTGCCACGTTCAAGCTAAAAGTTGTGAAAGCAAGTCAAGCAGTGCCAGATGATGATAAAATAGCGGCGCATCCTTCTTTTGAGAAGTGACCAAACGGGACTTTTCAGCATAGTATCAGATGCCTTATTTTGTTAGTTAGGATCTCCTTCTCACTCCAAAGTATGGTTGGTGTATACTCGGCCTTTCCCACTGTAGTTTGGAGCTCACCCTTTATTTACACCGACCCAATCTACAATCAACAAAATGTAACTTTATAAGAAAGAAATCAAGCGAAAGCTAACTGTCAGCTATAAATAAATGCTTTTGCTTTCTATCCAGCAGCTAATGCTTTATGTAGTAAAGAAGGAAATTCTTGGAGTTAGCACGGTACTGAGGTCTCCGGAGCGAGTGACGGATTATATCTTTTGGAACATTAGAGGTTGTGGACAGCACTCATAGCTCCTCTATTTCTCAAGGGTCTATGCTTCCTGTTTTCACTCTTTCTAGGTCCAATGCGATAGAGAAGCAGGCAGTGAACGGATTCATCCTGCAAAAGTGGCCATACTAAGAGCTCTGGCTAGTCCTTGCTTCATGAGGTACATACTTCTTCCGGTCTGCTCTGTTGCCGAGCTTCCATTCGCGGACACCTACATTCCCAAAAGGCTAGGGCAGGGCAAATGCATGAAGTCGGAATGATTCCCACACCTGGATTGAATGCTCCGCCAAAGTAAACCTAAACAATTAATTGAAGGAAGTGTAGCCCGGCATCGATTTCACGTGTCGGATGCCCAACCCAATAAGTAGTAGTTTTTGAATGATTCGCGTTAGCCGGGAGTTAGAGATGTACTTTCTATTTCAATGAAGTAACCAACCAAAAGAGAGTGCTAAAGGAGTCATTCAGAAGTGAGTGAAGGGGCGCAAAAAAAAGCTGGTGAGCAAAGAAAGCTCAAATTGTTAATTAAACGGGCCTTGTTAATGAAGTATTTCGTTACCTTCCTTTATTCTGATTTTGACCATTTAGTTGAACTGACTCTGTTAATTCGCTCTCACGGTAATTGGATTGCGATTTCCTCTGGATTCAATCTCAATGGCTGCTAGGATTTCTTTCTAATTCTATTTGTGGCATATAGAATTAGATGAAGCGGAAGAAGGAACAAGGCTTGAAGGCGGATTAGCAAGGGAATGAATCTGATGAAGCTGTTCCTCCGCTAGAATAAGGGGGGCATGATCGCTGATTTGATCGGGCAGACCAGATGAGCGAGATTGATTGAAAGCGTTGTGCCAACTTGCGTACAAGATTTTTAGACTCTAGTAAATCCTCTTCACAAGTTATTTCGTACACGCTATTCAAGGTCTATTGGCTTTATTGCTTATGTGGTACTTCGACCGCGAAGCCTCGCTTATGCACCGAGAAAGATCGTAGATAGGAAAGAGCTGTTATGCACCAACGACGACCCCTTCTCTTTACCTTTATCGTCTCATACCTCAGTCCATTGCTGGCTTGAATGCTGTCTCTCTTCTTCTTTGCTCGCGAGAATGAATAAGAGGATGACCCACCGGGGGGAGGATGGAATGAGTCGGCAAGGGGATCAACCATCTTCTTTCAATAAAGGCCCACACATTATCCTTAATATTGGGATAAAAGGACTCTGAAGAAGGAAACTCTCTTCCCGTCTTGCGTAACTGACCACTGCAAATCAAGTCGAAAGTGCTTATATGCTTAACACGTTTTTGTCTCAATGACAGGCCGCTTGAACATTGTCTGATTTTTTAAGAGACTCGATCTTATGTATCTACTTATTGTCTTTTTGCCTTTGCTCGGTAGTTCCGTAGCCGGTTTTTTCGGACGTTTTCTAGGATCTGAAGGAACCGCTATCATGACCACCACGTGCGTTTCATTTTCTTCGATCTTATCTTTGATTGCTTTTTATGAAGTCGCACTGGGAGCTAGTGCTTGCTATCTCAGAATAGCTCCATGGATCTCATCAGAAATGTTTGATGCTTCTTGGGGCTTCTTTGGCGACCGTGAAGTCACCGGATGAATTGCCGAGTAGATAGATCAGATCCGGACGCTGCAGTTGTTCCGCGGTGATACGGACTCGACCCGCTCCTACCCACCCTGGGGTATCATAGCATGTCGGGAATCAAGGGGGGACATACTGGACGTAACTACTCCCGTCGGTTAGGGGCTCTGCCGCCTTGCCTTTCGATCGATACACAGTTGAGGAGGCCGATCACGAACGTGACAGGTGTGGGAGCGATCCTGGGAAGGCAAGGCTAAGACGGCGCCTTGCATATGGGTAGCAAGAGGGCGCTTATGCCCCGACGGTGGGGCCTTATGGGGAAGGGCCCAGCCCAATAGGGACAGCACACACCCCACTTTAAGCGCATCTCTGTATCGACTGAATAACTCTATCTAAGGGTGACGTCGGTGGAACCGGTGAACCACGCGAGCTGGTTAGATGCGTGGGGCATAGGGCTCGTAGTACCCCCCTTTTCTTGATCCAGCCTTTTCTTCGCTTCAGTAGTTAATCACCTAAAATCCAAGGGAGGCTGGCCTGCACGCCATACCTATACCCATACAGTGCCAGGCAGGCGGTGGACTCATTTTTGGATTAGGGAAGGGAAGAAGGGGCCTAAGCTCGGTAGATGCCGTACACTTGAGTGGCAAAGGAAAGCGAGACTGTACTTCTTTTGCCAGGCCTGTTCTTACATAAGGTTCCCGCAGAAGATCAAGTTGGTGAGCCGTGTGATGGGAAACCTTCCCGCACGGTTCGGAGAGCATTGAAGACGAATGAGAGGTTCACCATCACATCATTGCAAGGGGAGCTCGCTCGATTCGCAGATTGGCCTGACTCGTAATTCACTTTTGACTCTGTGTTCGATAGCCTGACCGTAGTGATGTTAATTGTGGTTACATTCATAAGTAGCTTGGTCCATCTTTATTCCATTTCATATATGTCTGAGGATCCGCATAGCCCTCAATTTATGTGTTATTTATCCATTTTTACTTTTTTTATGCTAATGTTGGTGACTGGAGATAACTTTCTTCAATTATTCCTGGGATGGGAGAGCAGGTCTTGCTTCATATTTGTTAATTCATTTCTGGTTTACACGACTTCAGGCGGATAAAGCTGCTATAAAAGCTATGCTTGTCAATCTAGTAGGTGATTTTGGATTAGCTCTTGGGATTTTTGGTTGTTTTACTCTCTTTCAAACAGTAGACTTTTCAACCATTTTTGCTTGTGCTAGTGCTCCCAGAAATGAATGGATTTTTTGCAATATGAGATTGAATGCCATAACTCTGATTTGTATTTTACTTTTTATTGGTGCTGTTGGGAAATCTGCACAGATAGGATTGCATACTTGGTTACCCGATGCAATGGAGGGTCCCACTCCAGTATCTGCTTTGATTCATGCAGCTACTATGGTCACTGCTGGCGTTTTCATGATAGCAAGGTGCTCCCCTTTATTTGAATACTCATCTACGGCTTTGATTGTTATTACTTTTGCAGGAGCTATGACGTCATTCCTTGCGGCAACCATTGGAATATTACAGAACGATCTAAAGAGGGTCATAGCTTATTCAACTTGCAGTCAACTAGGCTATATGATCTTTGCTTGCGGCATCTCTAACTATTCGGTTAGCGTCTTTCACTTAATGAATCACGCGTTTTTCAAATCATTACTCTTCCTGAGTGCGGGTTCGGTGATTCATGCCATGTCGGATGAGTAAGATATGCGGAAGATGGGGGGGCTTGCCTCCTCCTTTCCTTTCACCTATGCCATGATGCTCATGGGCAGCTTATCTCTTATTGGATTTCCTTTTCTAACAGGATTTTATTCTAAAGATGTGATCTTAGAGCTCGCTTACACAAAGTATACCATCAGTGGGAACTTTGCTTTCTGGTTGGGAAGTGTCTCTGTCCTTTTCACTTCTTATTACTCCTTTCGTTTACTATTTCTAACATTTCTAGTACCAACTAATTCATTCGGGCGAGACAGATTACGATGTCATGATGCGCCCATTCCTATGGCCATTCCTTTAATACTTTTGGCTCTCGGGAGTCTCTTTGTAGGATACTTGGCCAAAGTGTGACCTGTTAGCCCATAAGTCAGTACTGTGACGAAGCGGCTGTTGCTCACCCAATACGATCGTATGAGGTCACAATTTACCCAACACGATCATCCGAGGTGAACAAGAATTGGGGATCGGATGCGGGCGAAATTCCCGCCAATGGCTGAGATGTTCAGTCGACTCCCTCCCCCTTTGTGGGGGTCTGGACCCCTACGAGTGAGCAAAAAAGGGAGGAGGAAAGAGGCCCTGGTGAACCGTCATAATAAGTGAACAAGTGTAAGCTTTGCTGCCCGACAGTATGGAGTACTGACCACACCGAGGGACAGGCCCTGAAGCGAAGGACAGGAACAAGCGGAATCAATGTGTTCCAATTTCTGGCCTTGCACTGACCATCCAACGGACCATGGACTAAACGGCCACTGCCTGAAAGGACTATGCTATGTCCAGGGGACCGCTGCCCTCCACAAGGTACATCTTGCGCCTATGGGCCGCTATAACTATCCAAGAAGACACTCGAAAAAGGAAGGATAAACAAACCTACCCGGTGGACTGCCGAGCTACAAGTCCTACGACATAGGAGCGGGATTCTCTAAAAAGCCAAGGTCTTAGGTGGCCAAGAGGGCCCACTTGGAGACTTGGGATCTTAGCAGGAAATGTGAAGGTTGTTTAAAGCCAGCCGATAGGCGAAAGAGAATCCAAAAGTTTTGTTCTAATCTGAGTAGGCTCAACATTGGGAATACCCTAACCCTGGGAACCGGGGCATATAAATCCGCTTATGGCATTCACCCAAGCATACAGAGACAGATGGAATGAAAGAAAGAAAAAGTAGCTCCGCAGCTCGCCCAGAAGAAGAAAGACCCGCCGCTAACGATTTGGAAATCCCTGGTGGGCTGGGCCTGAAAGACAAGTGTGTGTGGATTTTTACATCCTCGTCTTTACTTTAAGACACAACTCTTCTCTTTCTCGATCAAATGACTTGCGATAGTCTACCTTGAGTAGGACCATATGGATCTTATGTTTGTGGCGAAAGATAAGTGGTTCTGTCACAACCAAGAAAGTTTCTATGAGTGAGCGACCCTTGATAAATGCCGATTGATACGTGTCAATGTCAATAAGTGGATGAGTGTTGTTAAAGACAATGTTTGTTCCTCTTCTTTGAAACGATTTTCATGAATCTCGAGATGATACTGATTGGCCTAAAATCCTCGACGGTGTTGGCATCTTTTTTCTTTGGGAGGAGAGTGATGGATGCCTGGGTTAGCCTCCAAACATAAAGGCCATTGCTATGAAAGAGCTGCAAGAGAGAAAGCAGTTGCGGGTGGATGATGTCCCAGAAGGCTTGGATTGCACAGATTCTACCAGAGGATGTTGAGATGCTCCCATTGCAACTCACTGATGGAGAAGAACTGGAGAGCTCAGCTAGAGCTGGAGGAGGTGGTAGTACCTGTTCCCTACTGGTACCAGTGGTGGCTTGATCACTTCAAATTGGAGGGACTATTGGGCCAAATTCCCATACTGTAAAAAAAGGTTTTCTTTTCTGCTATATCAGAGGTTTTGTGTGCAGAGGCCGCCAGGTTGAAGTTGGATGTTGCTTTTGTAGTTCCCAGTGAAGGATGATGCTGGGTCTATGATGCATTTTATTTGGATTTTGGCTGATAGTTTTCGATGAAGCCACAGATACTACTCTTGTCTGAGACCTGTTGGCTTCATCCAGAGGGAGATGTGTTCTAGGGTGCCAAAGTACTCTTCAGCTGAAGAACTCTCTTTGGGACAAGGGCATCATCAAAGCAAAGAAATCAGAAGAAGAAGCAGTCAGTAATGCAATGCAAGACAAGTGTCATGTAGCAAGGTGCCCGGAATCTATCGCATATCGTATATAGGGATTTGGGATTGCGATTTCCTTTTGGGGATCAAGCCGATTTGATGACAGGAATTTCCTTGTTTGTTGCAACCTAAGATTGGGATTGGCCTACTCTTCTTCTATAACCGGGATCTTACGACTCTCGTGCTTAATAAGTTGGCACCTCGCATCCTGCCAAAACCTAATCCTCTTATTCTCTAGCTAGAGTTGGGCTCCTTAAGAAGATATGATACTTCTACTTTTGACACCCTTTTTTTTCCTATTTTTAAACTCCAATTGATAAAGCCACCTGGCGAGTAGGAATAGTTTCGAGTTTCTGGTCTGTTTTCTTTTGAGAATCAAACCTCTAATGGGTTTTTGCTACCAGGAGATGGGAATGGCCATGTTGATGGGGTCTATCTAAATAGAGAGGAACCTACAGGGCTGATTACTCGATCACTCCATTGTGATGACAATCACACCCATATTCTTTATTATTTCTAAATATAGATAACTGCCATCTCCCGGCATAAGAAGGAGTGACCCTAACGACAGCCCCTATAATAGTAGACAACACATTTTAAATCAGACTGGACTGAACGAAGAAAGATATTTCCACACAAGAGTGGAAGGGATCCTTTAGAAATAGTTCTTAGCTCCAATCAAGCTTTCTCTGCTGTCTAGGATCGTTAGTGCTATAGTGGAGACACTTTTCTCAAATAAGAATGGTGGTCACATTCCCTTTCTGGTGGTAGTCATTGAGGATCTCAAAAACAGGGATCGCAAAAACGTGTCAATAATGACAACGCTGGGCGAAAAGGCTAAAGAAGAAAAACCTGTAGATTTGAATGCCACTTCCTTTGCTAAGATAGCTAGATTTGGATGTCCATTCCATAAGGTATAGCTGCATCTGACACTGAGTAGAAGTTACTAGCAGGATAGACAGGAATCTCTAAAGGATGTACAATGCTTGGAGGGACAGAAGTTTCAAGAGAAATGGTCTCTTTTGATGGGCATTTGTAGATGATGGTTGATACTGCAAACAATGCCTTCTTGACAGCTCTAGCATCACCAGTTATCTATTAAGCATAAAGATACATTAAAGATAACAATTAGCGGAATATAAGAAACAAAGAATAGATATTGAATAAAGAAAAAAAGAGCAGAGCCTCATAACCATCCTAATAGAGATAATACCACGTTCGTCTTGTTCTTTACGCCGATCCAACTCGTGCTTTTTAGGATGGATTTCACACGGAATCAAGGGAGGTGCGGGATACGACCCATATCACATTCCTGTGCCATAGCTTGCAAAATCAAATAAATCTATCGAAGCTAGGGTGCCCGGCCTATAAGAATCAGAAGAACAATCCACACTAATGTAACCATAAAGAAATGGCGGCTCTAACATAGATTTTTCTCAATATGTCATGTTGTTGAAAAATCCTGTGGTAGCATGGGATGATCGTCACTTTATTTTTAGTTATTGATTTACGCATGACGCATTAACTAATATTTATGGGGCTGGAGACTTCGCTAAAGCATGCACATAAATAGATGAATGAGAGATTACAAGGCAAGGAGATACAGATCTGGGGGTTGACTCAGAACTTGTACATAGGTCAGCTCACTAATGCTTAATAACCAATAAATAGTCAATCAAGAGATATGCACCAGCAAACAACATTATACTGAAATAGTGTATTAGGCGGCAAATGGCACAGAAGAGTTTAGACGATAGATTCTCTACAACAGGTAGGGATCGGGGGTTATACGCTCTTTTCTATAAACAAAGTAGGCTTGTGATTGTCCGCATCCATCACTCAATCATGCAATTCAAAGAAATGGTTTACTTATCTTCTTCTAAAGGATGGAATTGCTAGATTGTCAGTAATATCAATTGAGGAAGAAGCTAGTCCCACTTAAATTCGAAAAGAAGACCTCTATTGTGACAGAAGATTCCTCGCCCACAGCATCTCACTTATTGATCGTGACATAGCTCTCTATCTCCGCTCATAAGAATATAGCGTTTCATTCACTCGCTCTAGAAACCACAGGAGCTACTATTCCAAAGTTTCTTAAGAATGGGCACTCACTGGATTCAGGCTTCCACCATTCTAGCTTCTCTTCGTAGTTCACTAGAATGTATCGAGCATGTTTATCCGAATCAGGAGGCTTTACATAAATTGCTAAGATTGCCAAGTCGAAAAAGAACTGGGCATGAAAGTGAAAGTGGAAAGAGAAGGGAGCGTGATTTGTTTCAAGAATTGGATGCCCTTGTTAAGGAAATCTAGTATAAAAGGAGAAATTGGGCCTATTTATAACTTTTGGTACCTAACCACCTGAACTGGGAATAATGGCTAAAGATTGAAGGTTCTAAGCCATGTATCAGAGCCGGTTATTTGAGTATCGATGCTGTTGGAGTCTAGCTTCCAACCAATCCACTTCACTTCGGAGGACATAACAGCTTAAGAAGAAATCGAGATCAGGCCCGTGGAAAGCACACACACACACGCCTAGGGAATGAATCCACTTTTGCATTCTCAATACTAGGGGGGGCTTCTCCGATCGATTGCTTTAACTGTTATTCCCCAGATTGGCGAAATGACCTTTCGTCTTGCTTCCGTAAAATAATAAAATGTGCTTTCGCCAGAAGAAGAAAAAAGAAGATAGCTCAGTAAATGGCATTCAAGTAAAGTCGAGAAAGAGGCCTTGCTTTCGCACAGGAAGGAAAGAATTGACTCGGGTAAGTAAGCCCTATTGGGGGATTAAGGGCTCGAGTACGATTAGAGCGCCTTTTTTCTGCTGCGCAGGCTGACCATTTTAAATAGGGGGAAACATGAGACTGTAGAAGATGAATATGGCTAGTCTACTGCTACTATTTGATTGGCAATCCTTAGACTATAGGGATGAAGCAAAGGAGCATAACCTACCTACAACTATGCTTTAAAGCAAAGAAATCTATCGAAATTCTCATTCCAGTCTGAGGGGATATCTGAAGCTACCGATCCGGGATCTCACTCAAATCCAAACCTAGCACTTTTGTATTTATTGCTTCTCCTTTTAGAAGGTCCATAGCAAAGTAGAAGAGAAGAAAAGAGATTTCCTTATCTGCATGCCAGCTTTCATTCCTACTTTTGATGAAAGAAAGGTCAGTTGCTGCCGACAAGTCGACTAAACTTTCACAACTGTCACCTATCTTTAAGCACCTTCTAGGCCGCTTCCCAACCTAATGCATTCAAGTCTGCCTTCGGTACTGGTACTTCGGAATCAAGGGCCCAACAAGCGATATCAGGAGTCTTTGGCCGAAGAACTCGCGGATAAGAAGGTTATTCCATAACTATATAAAATCCATAGTCACGCTCAGCATGCGAAAGCTTGTAAAAATGACATCCCCTGCGAAAACCAATAGGATTTGTTGGGCCATCGAACACTAGTTTCTGGTTTCTCAAGACCTTGAGGCAAGGGCAGTTACGCAACATTTTCTCAATACTGAATGTGCATTTTTCCCGCATTTTTTCGATTCCACTTCTGTATCAGAAATTAGTGTCAAGGGATAGAGTTCCTGTTTTGTTAACTAAATCTCGTGTTGTTTGCTTGAGGAAGGGACGACCGTAGCTCAATTTCCATTGCTAATCTTACATGTTCCCACGAACAATAAAGAAAATAAGAAAAGGCTATTCCTTAGACACATAGGTGGGATTAAGGCGTCATCCGGAACTCCAACAACATAGACCAGATGACTTATTTATTGAAAATAGGTTTAGGAGCCTGATCCTGGAGCTGAGCAAGCATGGGCGCGATCCACATCGAGTGGAACTACTATCACTATATCTGTGGAAGGAAGGTGGAACCTTCACCGAATCATAGTTAGGTGGCACCCATTCCGCAGTGGGCCGACGTCACACTGCCGCTTCAATAGCTAGCGGGTAATAATCAGAAAGTGAATCATCAACCACTCATTGCCGCTCATGCAACAACGTTTAAGTAAATCCTTCCGCCCTTATTTTCTTTAGTCTACTTGTTGGAGGAAATGCGCCTTGAACACATTACGTATACTAGCTGAGCTTTGTCCCTAATCGTGACTAGTTGTTATTAGTTTCGATCAAATTTCCCCCCAGCCGGCAATGCCTCAGCTTCTCAAAATCTAGGAAGCTCTGAAAAAAAGTCATCATTATGAAAAGATACTAGCGCTACTAATAAGGGAAGTGACTTTTTTCTAAGAAAGGAATAAAGCAGAAAACTAAAGAAAGAGATCTTAAGTGGGTCCGGCGAGTAGTTTGTCTTGTTTCAGTCCGTACAAGAAGATACTTTTAGGGTTGCCCAAGAAGGGACGGGCCTATCTATTGGTGGTACTAGTTCCGCGGGAGGGGCAGGATTTCGGTGCCGTCAGCATGGGTCCGGCTATCGATCACAAGGGTCTAGATACGGGTCTCAAACGGAAAAGTATGCTACATATTGCTCTGCTCCAGTTCCCTCTGCTTACACCTGGTCAATTCGTTGATCGCCCCTTTTATTTCTGATTTTCAAAAGGGCCCCGCTCTCGTCTCTGCTGACGAAGCCTTTATCTCTGTCTCTGTTATCCTCGTACCTGCTGATCTCTTCGACTGATAGAGTCTATGCTATTGGTGAAGCTGGTTCTACCTCAACAACAGGATCTGCAAATGGATTTTCAACTAACAACCTCTGCTTCAATTTGTGATGAAAGGTCAACTAGTTTTCACCGAATCTTCAATTATGCACCGGTAACTTTTTTCCATTTCCGAGGTCCAGAGGGGAAGACGAAGTACAGCCTAGTTCAGAGAGTCACGATTGAATCCAGGTTAATTCAGCAGCAGCTAGAGCAATACTCCGATATTGATTTGATTCTCCGCTACCCACCAAGGTAGAAGACTGCTTGATCCGCAAAAGAAGTATGCTTTATTTGCTTATGGAACAAAAGTATACGCTTTTTCAGGGAAAGATAGATGGAATAGGACATTCAACAGTTTGAAGAGGTAGCCTTTTTCAGTAGCAGTCTTGTAAGCAAGCGCCGTACGTTCAATCTATACTGGCGAGAGTCTTTCCTCTTATAAAGCCTGAGCACGTTGCATGACTTAATGCCAGCTCTTTATCATACATCTTCTGTAGAACCAATAAATATAAGGGATATGTGTTAGCACATCGTGTTCGTGCTCTGCACCACGTTTTTCCTGTATACCGGCAGCTAGCATCCCATCAGTAACCTACGGGCGAGATTTCTTGAGGGGGGCTGGCCATGGTTTTTTAACCCACCCTTTCATTCACTTAAGACCCAAAGCAGAAAAGGTTTGCAATCCATATACAGGAATTTGGTTCCACCGAAGTACAAGGACTAAACTGGTTGACTCCACCGCAGGGTGCGAGATGTTGAGCTTCCTCGACGCCTACTCTGGGTATCAGCAAGTCTATATGGCTGAGGAAGACAAAGAAAAAACGAGTTTGATCGCCCCTTCCTTCTGCTACAAGCGGATGCCCTTCGGTTTGATAAATGCCGGCGCCACATTTAAGTGCCTAATGAGCCTCATCCTCAGGTCTCAGTTGGGTCGTAATGCAGAAGTGTACGTTGACGACGCCGTCATCAAAAGCCGCTTGGCAGGGACTCACCCCAAAAACACCTCTTTTTTGCATCTGCTGAGCAGAACCAATTACCAGATCCTACTTCTAAGCTCTATGCTCTACTTCGGCCTTGCTCTCACTTATGGGTAGGAAGGACAATAAGCAGGAATTCATGTTGGCTAACTATTCTATCCAGGTGGAAGTTGTTTTCATAGGAAAGACGAAAGGTTTTGCGCGTTGGTTGTATCGAATTTCCCTTTCTAATAGCATACACAAATAGATAAGAAAGTTACGACGATGATAAGGTAAATGAAAACCTTTGATTTACCTTACCATCAGTTCTATCTTATCTCTGTGCCTCCTCTAGCCATTTCATAATTGGATATCATCATTCAAATCTGTTATGACTACTGTTTGGTAAGCAGGGATTCGAATCAAACAATAAATACCAACTCTAAGTGTGATGGATAGTACCTGGTGCCTAATTTCATGGTATCTTTCTTGGCTCCTACCACAGGAAAACCCCTCCTTCTTTTGGGAGGAAATCAAATGAGTAAAGGTTCCTGCCGACTCCCCTCAAGGAACCACTGACCACTCAACTTGAAACCACGGACCTACCTCCTGCTTTTTACTTTCTTGTTTGTCCCAATTCATATCGAGCATGTCTTTCTCCATCTATAGATAGAGAGAATATAGGATAGGGGCGCTCAAGGCAAATAGGATTCTGTATCTAATACTAATAGGTACTAAATTCAAGATTGACTTGACATCTTATTTTGGATAGGCAGAAATGCTTACGCCCTAGGGGTTTAAAGGGCCCACTCCCTTTGGTTGACTCATCAGGCTCACCACCTTTTGGAGCTCATCCAACAGTCAGTCTACTTAATCATAATCATAATCAATCCGTTGCTATTGCTATCTATCGCCATACCCACAAGAGGGTAGTTTATCCAACTCCCTGTGCGAAAGCAAGTCCCGCGTCAGCAGTGATTCGAGTTGTTCCTTGAGAGCAAGCTTATGGCATTCCAGGTAAACATAACAATATGAGAGAGAACTCCGTTCGGCTTATAAGTACTCGATTGAACCAATTGTTTTTTCATTTCCAGTAGGTCACCTTGGGCCAGCTGCTGACTTTCTAGAAAGAGACAAGGAAGTCGATTCAACATAAGGGAAGAAAGCATATTTTAGGTTTACTCCTTCCATGTCTAGTAGGAGTGCGTGCTTCTTATTGCCTTTTGAGCAGTAGTTGTATACATTCCTCACTCAGTCTAATTAATTATCTTTCTCCCTACCCAAATACCAAGGGAGGTTTATGAGTCGTATCCTCCTTACGAGATAGCGGAAGTAGCATTAGCGGGAAAAGTCAGCTCCTTTTCAAGCCTTCTCTTTCGTAACCTTTGATTAGTTCCTTAGATGCCCTTAGCAAGAATGATGCAGGAGCAAGAAAGTCTATTTCCTCCGCCTTTCCAGAATCTAGCTATTCAAATAGCACAGTATAAAATGCAATCCATAAGTCATGCTGGTCAATCAATGACAATGATAAGCTCTATAAAAAAAGAGTCTATTGCTCTTCGACACGTTTTATATGTACTTCAGTCATGCTTTATTGGAGTTATCTGACACCAAGGAGGAAGGAATAGAGATTAGGATCCTAGCCTTGTTCCGTTTGAAGTTCCTAAGAGAGGTTACAAAAGAAAGGGATGCTCAAACCAAGGATTTGGAGTCTTATTAGTGCATCAATCTACAGAAAGGTAGGGGGGCATACCTGTGTGAAAATGGAGTGTAAAGCATATTCTAGATATTTCACTTCGAATTTCTTCCTCTTAAAAGAGTCAAGTCCGCAGGGTTCCCTAAATTCCCCAGGAATCAAGTGGGACCGGGAGATCGTTGTTCATTCGGTGGTTGGCCCTCCCCCTAATAAGTACCTACCAAGAATTGGGCCAGTTAGTTCAAGCGGTACCGAATCACAAAGAATAGTTGAGTTTTCTAATTCATCTATTATTCTATTTTTTGCATTTCTAGAATAGCGTTGGAGCCGGGACACACATTTCTGCCCGAGTTCCAACAGCAAACCAAATACGTTATCGTGGAAAACGAGTTTCGCCAACACAGAAGAGTTTGTGTGCCTTTTATTTTCACATGAGTTTCACATATGTGATGGTTGGTTGGGAGGGTACGGCAAATGACTCTAGAATCTTTCTGGATACAACCACTGAACCGGAAAATGGCCACTATCGTCACCGAGAAAATACTATCTTGTGGACTCAGGCTCTACGTTTATGCCTTAAGGTCTTTCTCCTTACCGTGGGGAGCGGTACCACTTGCGTGATTCTAGAGAAGAAGGCGATGTCCCGACCACAAGGCGGTTAAATTCCACTGGTGCTTGCTAGCCAGTCAAGAACGACTCAAAGACCATGGGAAGGTCTTCACGCTACACCGAAGACGACGATGGCTCCATACCGGGTGGTAATACACAGGTATAGGATTTCCTGTAATGATGTGAAACTGTATATTTCAGAGAAATAGCTCAGTTCGAGAGGAAGGCGGAAATAATTCCGGTTTTATTAACCTGATTCCTATTCATTTACCGGCAAAGGAAGGAATTATTATCTATTTCTCGAGGCAATTATACTCATATCAACAATATGAACTGCATGAGAATTAGCATATAGAAAGAAAGCTTTACCGAATACAGGTCTAGTAGGTATAGAGCCGTAAGCGTGGTGGGGGTGCTGGTGCTTAGGCAGATGCCCCATTGTTCATGATGTTGCAATGAATCCAGTGGATCATCCTCATGGAGGAGGTGAGGGGCGCACGAAAGGAGGTAGACCTTCGGTGTCACCTTGGGGAAAGCTCACCAAAGCAAGATTTCGAGCAGTAGTAGGGGTGGTGAAACTTTAGATGTCAAATGCGACCAATTTTTCTGCTCAAGTTAGAACGCAGTTTTTCGAAGTGAATTGGCCAGTTCCTTTTAAAAGGAGACTGGTTTCTTTTTATAAGCGATTGGCTTCACTTTAGATTTTTTATCGTAATTTCTCTTTGATTTATGGGTTGTTATTTATTATTTCGATTTTTGATAAACGAAACGAATCCAAGCCCGACAAGTAGAATTCCATTTGGTACCTTTGGGGTTTTCTTTTTCCTTCTGGATGACGACGTCACCGCGTCTCCTTATTGTTATTGCGATGGTGACGAGGAACAAAGGGCCGAGGAGATCATCGAAATTACCTCTAGCCCGGAGCCAGAGGGGGTCGTCGACACAACGCCAACCCTGGTGGTGGGGCACTTCGAAGGTCTGGAGACCCTCCTTGAGATTCCCCCTTTACCGGAAATGCCACCCGCAGGTCCTTCCTTAGCTCCAGAAGAAAGGGAGCAAGCCCCCTCTGTTGGCCTAAACCTCGATCCATCCCAGAGTAGCCGCCGGCTGGACGGCGGCGAACCGGGGGCAAACTCCTCAAAACGAAGTTCTAATTTGTACAACAACAACAACAAAGCCTTTAGTCCCAAGCAAGTTGGGGTAGGCTAGAGGTGAAACCCATAAGATCTCGCAACCAACTCATGGCTCTGGCACATGGATAGCAAGCTTCCACGCACCCCTGTCCATAGCTAGCTCTTTGTCGATTCTTTTGGGTTTCATCTCCATAAGAGTGGCTGAGTTTTTACGTTGGCTCGCCAAGCCTATCACAACCCTCCTCCTTTACGGCTTCTCCTTTTGAGGCTCGCTTAGAAGGAATAAAGAGAAAAAAGCAACTGCAAGCGTTCAGGGCTTCTCCTTTTGAGACCGCAAAAGCAGAGCTGGTTACGTCCATTGGGGAAAATTCCCAGTTTCGTGTGGGACTGCTTTTGTCTCTGGATGTCAAATGCCCCTTGACGGGCAAATAGGAGGCTCTCGAAAAGACGATAGAGGCCATCTTGAAATGCCAAGGGAAGCCCACAGACTCCCTAGCGTCTCTACTCGACCTAAAATGCGATCTCGAGGACCCCGAAAAACTCGAGACCGCTCTCCGTCCATATTTAGGACGGTTAGGGCAATTTTTTAAGAAATAAAAACCTTCTGTCGATTTATCCACACTTCCATGACTTCTAGAGGAAAGCTAGCTGCTTGTTGGCTGGGAGCTGTATGAGCGGTAACGTCCACGTACGGCTCCGTGAGAAGGTGGATGGAAATGGCCTTGTTGTACCTCACTCCCGTCTTCAATGGGGTCTGCTCTTTTTTTAGGAGAGTATGCCAATATGATCTTAATGAGGTGTGGGGCTTTGCATCTGACATTCATTGGGCTTTCCTCTGCGGGAGCCCGCGTCCCGGCCTTTTTGTGCAATAAACCCCTCCGGCCGAAGACTAGTGATAGGTGGTCCCGCGGAGCTTTCGGAGAAGGGTAGCCTAGTGTGTAAGCACAACAATGAACTGCGGCGAACCCTCAGACGACCCTTCTAAGATAAGGGGGGAGATCCTCAGTAGTGGTGACCCTTTGACTCTTCCACTGACTTATATATGTACCGAATGCTCATACGGGAAAGTGAACTCCTGGGTCTGGAACCTGGGGGGGTTGCTCCGATAAAAAATCCTTTCTTTCTCGTCCACTCTAGGGGGTGCGGACACACCTGCACGGATTACAGGTGACGGTTACAAGAATGGCGGGGAAGTGAAGAGTACCCGATGACATTCAGGGATGAATGTAGACCCATCGGGCGGGGATAATCATTCCGGTCCTGGGAGAGGTGGCGACACCAGTCTGAGCTGAGGGAAGCCAGCCAATTGAGTCACTGAAACAACCGCAGGAGGCGCACCCTAAGCCCAGCTTCTCGGAGCTGCTATTGCAAAATACGGCTTCCTTAATATCCAAATTTCAACAAGGGGGCTGGGCTGCTTGCCTTCATAGAAAGGCGACCGGGCCTAGATTAGATGTTCGCCTTTTTATAGAATAGAAAGAGAAGGTAAAGGGGGGGTTTGGAGATTCTTTCAAGAATGCATGGCTTCCTCCTATTCCGCTTCAACAGAAGCCCTTAAAATCCTGCTGCTATGGCAACAAGGGTTATCCATTTCATAGGCGAGGGTGGGGGAGAAGCAAGCCAAACCTCTGATCGACCCGGACACATCAAAAATTCTCGGCGCCGAGAGAAAGACGAGATTCAGTAAGTAATTCAGTGAGTGCTTTCTTTTATAAGAAGAGCGTCGGCTTGGAAGAAGAAAATGAAATACGAACAACCGCGCTGGTTGTAATAGATCGACTTGAATGCGTCTTCTTGCTCTAGCATTCAAGTTCCATTTCAAGGAAGAACGACGTACCATGATACTTTCTGTTTTGTCGAGCCCTGCTTTGGTCTCTGGTTTGATGGTTGTACGTGCTAAAAATCCGGTACATTCCGTTTTGTTTCCCATCCTAGTCTTTTGCGACACTTCTAGTTTACTTATTTTGTTAGGTCTCGACTTCTCCGCTATGATCTCCCCAGTAGTTCATATAGGAGCTATTGCCGTTTCATTCCTATTCGTGGTTATGATGTTCAATATTCAAATAGCGGAGATTCAAGAAGAAGTATTGCGCTATTTACCAGTGAGTGGTATTATTGGACTGATCTTTTGGTGGGAAATGTTCTTCATTTTAGATAATGAAACCATTCCATTACTACCAACCCATAGAAATACGACCTCTCTGAGATATACGGTTTATGCCGGAAAGGTACGAAGTTGGACTAATTTGGAAACATTGGGCAATTTACTTTATACCTACTATTCCGTCTGGTTTTTGGTTTCTAGTCTGATTTTATTAGTTGCTATGATTGGGGCTATAGTACTTACTATGCATAGGACTACAAAGGTGAAAAGACAAGATGTATTCCGATGAAATGCCTTGGATTCTAGGAGCCATATAATGAACAGGACTATTTCTCCTTTTGGCCATAGCCATAGAAGAAGCTTCTCCTCCGGAGCGGGGGGACCGCCTGACAATTACAAAGAAACCTTTAAAATGTGGATTTAGTGCTCAGAATATAAGGATTTCCCTGGCTTAAAATGCAAGATAGACAGACTTCTTGCATTCCTTGAGCCTGGGGAGATCCTATTCATGGTAAACACGTTCCCCCGGGACTTTCCTCTGCTTGAGATCTTAGAACCCCAAGATATCCTAAATATAATTGCTCA
Source organism: Triticum dicoccoides (assembly GCF_002162155.2). Lineage (NCBI taxonomy): Eukaryota > Viridiplantae > Streptophyta > Magnoliopsida > Poales > Poaceae > Triticum > Triticum dicoccoides. Next base: position 406,571,063 of record NC_041383.1, read on the forward strand.
CTCGCACAAGCAGTGGAAGCCACCCAAAAAGGGAGGCTAGTAATTTATTTTGGTAGGTTTGTATTGTTTCTCGAATTGATAGGATTCTCGAAGTAGTTTTAGTAGGTTTCTAAGGAAATAGAGATGCCGAGGCCCCTACTTACCTTATGGGTAGGTAGGGGGAAGGAAGAGTGGGTCAGAGGGCTTCTTTCACAGTTCATACCTCTCTTTCTCTTTTGAGTTTTTCTGGCCGCGCAAGATCTTTGGTCTTCCCCCGGAACCGATGAAAAAGCGGGTCGCTTCTTATGGACTCGCTCAGAATGATTCTTTTATATCTAAGGAAAGGGGATGACATTATCGCCATTGATTGAATTCGTACGTCTATCGCTATCCCGGGCCGAGGAGAGGGGGTTTCGGAAGGAGGAAGGCTCGTTTCATTATCGAATATCGTGTAGAACTCACTTGCCCTGCCTTTTGCCTAGAGAGTGTAGTTCGAGCATTCTATTGTGTGCTCGATCCGTGATACGCAAAGCAATCTCCTGTTTACTATTGATCTAATGACAGTTGATTGAGACTTGCCATTGTCGTCTTTCGAAAGCGAACTCTTATCTGGTTGCACTCGGGTTCTCCTGTCGACTTGTTTTTCAATAGTAAATCACAGGCAGTATGCCCTATTTGAAAACATGCAATGAGGGTACGAGCAACACTACCCAAAATTGGCATGACTCATCGCCATCTTGTATTCATGATCTTACCTCTATTGGTCACAAATGCATAGCATAGGATCGAGTGGATCGGCACCCAATAGGCCAGATTTTCCTATCTTTTATGTTAGAAGTGATTCCAATCTATTTTTCTATAGTGATAGTTCACACATTAGCAATTAGCACTGCCTCAAAGCAAACATAGGAACTAGGGAGTTCATCGAGAGAAAGTCCCTTTAGTTTCGTACTTCCCTGTTTTGGATTTGCATATTTCTTTAATCGCAATAGTTGTAGAGAAATCCCTCAATCACGGGACAATCCTCCAGGGTAAAGGTACTTCCAAAGCTCAGAAGGTTCATCTGTGCATGAAAGGAATGAAACAAATTCCATAGAAAAAAAGGAAAATCCCCACCAAGATCGGTACCTATCTAGATCCCAAGCTTCGACAACAAAACTCCTTCGCATTTTGCGACCATTCCCGCGAGGACTACGATTCGGATTATCTAATGTCATCCCCAAATAGAATTACACCTCTTAAGAGGAAGGGACGGCCCTCTATCCGGTGTGGGTTCCTACGAATTATTGTTTGGTTCCGGATCCAGGTCCCTCTGCCCTTGCTTTTTGTTATTCCATAGGGGTATGGATTGAAGTAATCACTAATCCAGGAAAGATGGATCTTTAGCTAGAAAAACGAAAAGCCAATACGCCATGTATCAAAACAATAGGGATAGGGGTAGTTGTATACCACCTACGAATAGGAAGATCCTGGGTTTTGTAAGAAAACTACGAATAGGAAGATCCTGGGTTTTGTAAGAAATCCAATTTCATCAATTCTAAGCACGGTAACGACAGTGCTCCTATCCAACGGCCGGGGATCTATTCGATTTCTCAATTTTCTAATGCCAATAAGCTTAGGTTGTTATTTCATCGTCTTGCGCTAAAAAGGCACCCTCCTATTATGCTAACAAAGGGACGGATAACGGCAAAGCGGAACAGCAATAGCGAAAGCAGGTACAGTAACGGCGCAATCCCTAAAAAAAGAATCAAAATAGAGAAATTTAGAGCGCTGTGAATTTCCTTCTTTTGATAATGCTACCCACACAGTCACGGCTCCTATCCGGTCACCGAGTTAAACAATTGATTCCTCTCAACGCATCCCCGCGGTAAAGAGCTAGTCGTATTCTTTTGATAATTCTCTAGTTGTATTCAAGCAAGAGTCCTCGGCATCCTACGAAAACAAGCGCTAGGAATATCAATAGCGTTAGCGTTAGCGTCCTGGCCTTTGCTGGGGATTCCTCTATGGAATTCCAAACATGCCATTGCTTTGCCTTTGCTCGTCCCTTTGATTCAATCCTTCTTCTCCTCGAAAGCTACAACTACAAAATATATTCTTCTTTGCCAGTGCGAACCCTTCTTTTGAATAACAACCATTGGCAAGACCAGCGAAATCCGAATACTAATCCGAGGAAAGCCCATCCCTACTTCCCTTTGCTGTTGTTCCTCGAAATCCTCTACTAGTCATTGGTTTCAAAGCAAAGGTATCCGGTATAGGGGGTCGTGGGCAGGTTAGTGTTTCATTTCGATAGGTGATAGTGGTATACCCAAACCATATGGTATTGGTCTTGGAAAGGAAAGTAAATCAAGTCCATCTTACAAGATTTCTTCACTTGCTTGGGCTTAAGCGGTACCAGTACCCGGAGAATAGTTCCATTCTCTTTCTCCACATGACATCCTTGTGTTGTCAAACTAATGAATCCTCTCCGCCCCTGCTCCGACAAAGCAATAAGCACTAGGGTATCCACCCACCCGCCAGTTCGAATAGCCGGTTTCCTCCCCTTCCGCTCAAGCTAAAGGTTCTGGGCTACGGCTTCCAGTTCCGTATTCCGATTCATCTTCGGATAGCATTAGAAAATCCCTTTCATGCCTTGCCAATACAACTATTATTTTTCTTAGCCGAGGAGCCTTTGGAAGTACCGTTGTTGGATTGGATTGAGCCATTACAGGATCGGATAAAGATTCACTCTTTGCCAATGCCTGCTTCCTTGGTTTCCTACTTTCTACATAGAAAGTGACTTTTTGCTCAGTATCGAGAACCACTTCTTCTCCTTTTCGAGGCGTAGATCGCCCGTCATCTGATTTGCTTCGTCAAAGCGGATAGCATTATGGAATTGATTATATTCATAGAAAAAGCACCCCTATTTAATAAGTCCTCGGAAATGATCTCATCCAGTACTTCTCTCAGCCTATTTGCCAAGACTTTGGAGCATAGCTTGTAAATGACATTGCACAAAGATATCGGCCTATACTGTGAGATTTCTTGGGGGTTCTACTGTCAGCAAGTGCACTATTATTTACTTCACCGCGTACTTAAAGAATTGTTGGTAGCAGAGAACAACACCTGATAGAAAGGATGCTAACCAAGCCTCTTCTGTTTAAGCAAGGCTAAGCCAGAATAAGGGGTACAGTAGGCTGGTGACCCTGACGATAGCACTAAGACTGCCTCGGGAATCTCCTCAATCGTTGAAGAGTGCCTCAGGAATTGAATAAAAGCACTGATATCCATATAATCCTACAATTATGCTCTATTCTCTTGAAGAGAAGACACTTGAACTTCGTCATGTGCTATTGATCCTTTTGAACCTAAATTCACATTGGCTCTTTTTGGCATACAACTTTTGTTTTTTTGTGAAAGTCCTCCTTCCTCTGGACAAAGATTACATTAGAGGTGCCTCGACCCGAAAGAGCATGATACAATCAATTAGGACGTAGCTCTGCTACAAGAAAGGATAGGACTTTTGCCAAGTCTAGAGTTCGACTTCTAAAAAGAGAAAGCCACTAACAAAAAGAAAGAAAAGAGGAGGAAGCTGGACTTACCTCTGTTCGAGATACAATGAATCGAATAAATAAGTCTTATGGATGAATGTTGAAGATGGACGATACAACCCTACTAAAAGTCACAAAGCTCACTTCGCTATCAGGCCTAGCAGCTGCTTCATAATATAGGTGAGATAGATTAATTGATTGTTTCTTTTTTTTGTTATAGAATTCTAAATCGAGAATTAGTTTGAACGACATAGAAAACTCTTTTCCAACTAAGCACTCTTGAGCATCAAGCAATTATATGGCTTGGATTCGGTCTGTTCCATCTTTTACCTTTGGAAAAATAAAGGGATTGGAGCCGAAAATCCTTGTTGAAGAGGATATCGAGCACAAGAGTGAAGAGTGAAGAATAGAGGGCGCATTGGATGTGCGCTCCCTATGAACGATGTCCCACTAGAAATGGATCTTCGGAAAGAAGAGTGTTTCTCTTGATATTTCTATTCTATTCTATTTCTATAAGTGAATTATTGATCAATATCAAATGGAGAAAATGTAGATGTGAAACTATGTTCTTTGAACACCTTCTTCCATGATATTGAAGCTGGCAAACAGGGGAGTGAGTGAAGAGAGAAGCCATGCCTCTTTCGATGTGAGGCAAGCGATGAACGAGTAGATGCTGCCCTTAGACCAATTTTCTCTTTCGGTAGCTGACACCGAGATGGGCTAGGCTAGGAAACCTTATTCGAGACGATAGGGATGGTAAACAAAGCGATGGGGTATACGTACGAATTGGAATACAAATGAAATCTTTGCCTATAAAGATGAACCCGTTAGCGTATAGGAACAACAACATATGAAAGTTGGGTGGATACTCCTATTTAATTGGTTTAACCAAAAACAGAGGATAGGATTCGAAAAGTCAACCGGAAACCGAGCCCTAACCTTTAATTGATGAGAATTTCCATACCCCTACTACTCGTATGTATTGGTGTGGGTTCGTATGTAAACATTCGTATTGGCTTAGCAGAGCACTTCGTATCCCGCCACAACCGATCCTTTGCTTCCTTCTCACTCAGCTTTTTGACTCAACAGTCATTCCCCCTATTACACAAAGCTACGTATACAGGGGTAGTTGTTCATCCCTTTTGCTCGTGACATATCCCCTCGCTCTGTCTTCTATTCCTTCTGTGCGTTATGTTACTAAGGCTATCGGTCTTATGGAAAGAGAAGGCATATAATCGATTCTTTGACCGGCTTTGCTTCTTTCGTGATTCACGTAGATTGGAATTCACTTTCTTTAGGGCATGGCTAGTTTCGGGTTTTCTAAAACCATCGCCCAACTCTTTCTTATTCAGACACACCAACTGATATGTTGGATTAACAAGCTAGGGAATAATTGGGGCTTATGTGGACCCCTTCCCTTTAATTTAAGAAAGAGGTCTTCCTAGCTGACTTAAAACTAGATCTTCTTCCGAGTTTCGTTCTCTATGGCTTGTGAATTGCCTTACTGCCTGTTTCACTCTCTTCTAAGGGATCTCCTCCTATGGAGGTATGTAAAGTGGGTTCTATCGCATTTTCCATCTTAGGGCGAGCAATATAAGCAATTCTGGTATCAACAGATACATTGTTTGGGAAAGAAAGTGAAAAGAATAGATCCAATTCTGGGTTTTGGGGATGGATTTCTCACAACCCTGAGGTGCTTGCTAATCTCTCGGACGAGTCGATGTCAATAGTAATTCTGATGAAACATATTAAACATCTTTAGTGCCTTTTGCCTTTGAGCTCAATCGATCAGAAGAAAGGGAATATAACCTGCCCCTCATTGTCCTTCAATCATGGTGCAATGAATATCGTAGATAGAGTGATTTCGATCTCATATAGCTAGCTTTCCTTTCAAAGTGAAACGATTTTCCTTTTACGTTGAGATATTTGAATTGGATTTTCTTTCACCACTACTATCGTAACGCACAGAAAACACTGACATTTCCGCTCGCTTTCAACCACTACCACTTTACCTGAGCACTGTGACGCAGTCGGTAAAGTATTGAGTTTCTGCTAGTATATCAAGGACTTATGAGAACTAAAAAGAAAAAAACGAAAAAAGGAATTCTCATAGTTCATTGAATTAAGGGAGGGCCATTCGTGGGGGGTTCGTGGAAGAGTTGGGTTCGATTCCCTTTATACGCGATGTGGCGAAAAAGACTGATTCAATGAAATATGCCATGCCAGCAATAAGATTTAAAACGTGTCGTCTACTTCCAGGAAATGTTCGGAACAGAGAACTTTCTCTAATCCAACGCCGTATTCTCCGAAGATTGAGGAACAAGAGGAGATCCATTAAAAGAAATCTTTCTCGGAGAGAAAATCGAAACAGTAACATCAAATCACAAACTACACGAAAGTTGTCTCTTTATTATGGGGATTTACCCATAAGGGAGATGCACAGAGGAAGAGAGCGAACTTCATATATCCCTTTTTTACTCAATCAAGAAACAAGATCGGATGTGATTCCGGTTCGTCTCCATTTTAGTGACACTCTTCCTCAAGCAAGGCAGCCGATAAGTCATCTAAGGGTTTGTTTGAATAATGGACTGGTAACCATTACTCATTTGAAAGTTTCCCACGGTGATCTAATATCTTTTAAAGAAAATGACGCGAGAACCCGCGGTTTTGAAATAATGAGATCTTTCTATATCGACATATCAGTTGGAAAAATCATAGGCAAATTCCTATCGGCCATATCAGTTGGAAAAAGAAGAGGCAAATTCCTACCAGCCAGAATCTGGAGAAGAACAAAAAAAGAATGGTTCCGCTTACTCACAACTCAGAGGGGATGCCGCTTACTACTCAAATCCAAGGAATTGCAAAAGTTGCGTTCTTATATGCAAGAAGAAGACTTTGAAAGAACAAAGAAGTTTGGATCCGCAAAAGTATGCTTAGGCAGTTCCTTCGCTGAGCACAACAGAATGAAGAGGAATTTGTTTCATTTCAAATACTTCTTCTTATTGAAAAGAGGGAAGGAGAAAAACCGAAATCTTCCTACTCGAACAATAAGTTCTTTTGTAGAAAAGTCTTCTTTATATAGTAATTCGACCTATTGCTCCGGATCCCCGTTTACTAGGAAGATAAGAATCAAAAGGATCGAACTACCTACTCATTATTCGGAGGTGAATCATAGAACACTAAAAGCTGTGGTATCTTATGGACCTAACATAGGTCACATCCCTCATGACATAAGATTGAAAGATCCAAACCTTCCTCTTCGGAGCAGAAACAGACGTGGCCAAAACATATAAAAAAAGATCGGCCTAGTCGCTCCTAGGGACATATCTATCCGGATAGAGGATAGTCTAGATCAATTTTGAGAAAAATCTCTCTCTATATAGATAGGTATCTCTGTGGATAGAGATAAAGATAGGGATCCCTATAAATCTAAATATATGGAAAAAGTGCACTTTTTGACTATTACTACTATTTCTTAGACTTTTTCAAGGAAACATCGTTTTTTCGATTTGGACTGAATTGGTCGGAGCGTAGACGAGCAAGCAGAGCCCAGGAAAGAGGTCAGATCGTCATAGAGCAGTCGACTATAAGTATAAGACTGCTGGCCTGAGAGAAGGCAATCTCTCTCGGGAAACATGGCCAAATTTCTCTTCTTTCTTTTCACACGGGCAACAATTGGGAATAAAACAGACCATGAACATGAGTTTAAAATGTATAAAGGGAAGAGTGCATTCTCCACTTTCTTATCTCGAAAATGCGTAATATAGTGATGTCATGTGTCTGTTTCTCTGAAAAGGTGGGTCGGCCCTTAGGGCAAACAGTAGTGCCAGGTTCCATTGTGGAACGGTCGTTTGCCGGTGACCTTTGTCCGCTATAGTACGAGTGACTGGCGCATCGCATCCAATCTCTCATGTCAATGAGTCAGTTAGAAAACAGCTCCAAATGAATCAGTGATTTCCCCTTTATTTCCCTCGGAGCGCAAGGGGAAACAAGATTGAGAATGAATTAAAACACACCAAATGTTTCATTTTGCCTATTATCAGTGGTCAGCTCTGATACAAACCAGGGGAAAAAGAACCTGAAACGCCTTCTTTAAGGCGCTACTATTTCTAGCGGCATAGGTGCTTTATCACAATACGAAAGATGTACATACGAGGACTACGATTCCTATTTAGAGATATTCCTACGAGCGATAGACGTAGTAAGGAAATTACGTACGCCAATAACAAATACGAATACGAATTACGCCTACGAGCCTACGCAATGGCATGTTTCGGCGTATAAAGCTAAGAACGAGAATAGCCTACTGCCTCCACTTGGAAAAGGCAAAGGTATCCAGTATAGGATATCGATGAACGGAGGACAAGGAAAGCAGGCAAGGTGATCCTCCTTTGCCAAAGCCCTTTTGAAATACCTTCTTTTTGAACCTTCAGAAAATACCTGCTAGCTATCCCTAGTTTTGTTTAACCAGCTTTCCCCCAAAAAGGGGAGATCCGCTGCTTACTGCTCACGGAAACATCCGACCTTATGGTCAAGTCGTCCGCCTATCTTTCTGATCTCATTCGTTTTCCGATCGCATAAAAAGTCATGAGATCAAAAAAGAAATGTGAGAATGTAGTTACAGATGTAAAAAAAGTAAATATCTCGTTCTCTTGGTCCATAGATGGGGCGTCCTATCCGATGGATGAATGAGGAGCCTCTGTCGAGTAGTGAAATGATAGGATTCTGCTTTTCGGTTAAACCGAAACACAAGTCGGCGATTCAAGCCAAGAGTGCGGGCACCTTAAGAGCGGTCAAAGCTAGACGCTATATCATGACTGCTGGAATGAAAGACTCGATGAGTATTTTCGTACCACCTTCCAATCTTCTTAGTCAATTGTGTACTTTTCCACTAGGCGGGACATAAGTTATCGGAATCCGGAGCCTGTTTTTCCCTATTTCCCAAGGGGAATGTCAAATTGTGTGGTTTCACAGTCTTATGAGACAGAAAGTTTTGGAAAATGGAGCTGCCGTTTTCACTACTTTGGTCCCTAGCGATATTGTTCTTAAACTAACATGGAAAGTGGGTTCAATCACTTTAAAGTGCCCTCTCAAGTGTCATCTCATAATGGTAATCTCCTTATGGTATAGTAATTTGGCTTAGAATAAGAAACCTATCTCTTCCCCCTAATGGCTTTTCACTACCCCTTGCGGGAATGCGTATCGTTGCTGCATCGCCACCGTATTCGTGACTTGTTTTTCCGAACTGCTTGTTTTCTCGGGGCTGCAGTCCAGTTGCTTAGTGGTTTGCTTCTCGGTCTACCCAATCAAGGTTAGACCTTGCTCTATCAACCATTGCTTTAAATAGTATCATGTTATTTCATCTTTCATTGATACCATCATTACAATCGAGGGCCTACAATCCATGGAAATCCCTATTCCGATCACTGGGAAAGAAGAGCAAGTAAGTAATGAATGAATGAATGAATTTAGATGGTATATAAACATCTCCCCATGAAGGGAAGGTGCTATAGTATCTAACTAGGAAAAAAAGTAGGTTGTGAAATGATAGGAAATATGCCATGCAGAAAATCAAGGAAATATTTCCTTGATTTTCGGATGACCCGGCTTATCTTTGCAGTTATCCTTATTTAGCAGAATCTAGTGAGTGTTCCATTAAAAGGAAAGAGAGCTATTCGTTGTAGGATTGATCCAGACAACCCAACCTAAGTCACCTATTGCGCCTAACCTAAGTATAGTGCCAGTGGTCGGCGAGGAGAAGTTCATTCCTGTAGAGAAGAGAGGGGATCCTATTTCCTTTCCCCCTTTCCCAGTATGGCAACCTTATCTTCCAGCATGAAAGTTGGTATCAGAATGAAAAAATCCAATCCAATCCATACTTGTGGAGTGCTCAGTTCAGTTCCTGATTTCTCTCAAGCCTAAACCGGAAAAGGAAACCTATTACCCGGGGTCCCCCCTTTCGGCTATCTCATCTGCTGTTCCTCGACTCTCAGGAAGGTAAGATCATCAATCAATAGTAGGCTGCTGCTCTGTGCAGTTAAAGATGGGATCCAACCTGTTCTGTTTGCTTGTTTCCTATAATCTGTGCTCGATTCCATATTTCTGTATCCTTAGATTCCCGGGACAGATCTGATCTCCTTTATACTGACCTCAAACAACGAGCGAAGTCGAGATGTTGATGAGAAAGGGGCTTTTCTCAAGGCCAAAGAGTGCTCTTTGAAGGCTACTATGCATCCTTGCGAATACAAGAGTGGTTTTTTTTTGGGTATAGCAGAACTTGAACCTGCGACCATTAGGTTAAAAGCCCAATGCTCTACCAACTGAGCTATACACCCGATTTTACAAGAAGGCTTGGTGCGGAAAAGAAAAGAGGGCGGCCTGGCCCCTTTTCTTCTTATCATATCACAAGGGTGCGGCTCTGTATGGTATAGTACTGTGGAGCAAGTCTAGGAGTCCTTTCCACTCATTGAGGATTCTATCTAAAAAAGAAGGTCAACGGGGGAGACTACAGTAGCTCGAACTCAGACTATCTACGAAAAAGGTAAAGTCGTCTTTCCTAGGGTTCGACCGAAATGAGCTGTGTTCTATGGTTTGACGTTGTGGAGGTCCAGCACTCTTCTAAACGAAGAAAGAGGGGATTCGCGCTACCTCCTACTCCTACAGAAGATCGATTGGCGCGAACTTCCGATCGATTCCTTATTCATTGTTGCCGACCCTTACATCATCATAAAGAGAATCAAGATATCCCAAGAACCCAGCTAGGGATGAATGACTAGCGCTCAAGAACAAGCAAGGGATGAGCGCACGGGAGCGGCGTTGCTTGTTTCTTTATTATCACATTAGAGAAGCGGAACCTCCAAGCTCAGACATCTCGAACTCAAAAACTACCCTTCTATCCCACCCTGCTCCTCCAGCATCGGAAGCAGAACTACCTGACCGAAGGAGATAGACAGGAAGGGAAGACGGTCATACAAAGGCCGAATAAAGCTCTCTTGAAGCTGCATCTGAATAGACCTAGAGTCACTCAGTACATACGAACCCTTGAATAAATAAGAATTGAGAAGTATGAAATGTGGGCATCATAACAAAAAAAGAAAAAGACCGAACCAGTAAGACTAATGTCTACTTATTTATACCTTTAAGAGGTCCACTTAGACTATTATGATTTTCTCTTTAGCTACGTAGGTTATATAAGATTCAATTCAATCTAACAAGTGGACTGGACTACCTTCGGCTACTACAAGATATTTAGAAACCTAAGAAGCTGAGCCTACTTTACGCACTTAAGGCAGCAGCAGATGATGAAGAAATGGGCGGTAGATGATAATGAGAAAGGGCGCCCCTTGGCATTTCCTGTGGGGGAGTCTGATTGATCCAATCACAACGAATGATGTCAACCCCCTATTTTGCGCCTAACTTGACTCTGATTCTCCCACTATGAGAGCTGATCCAGGGGCTAGTTCGGCTACAGAATGGAATTTACGAAAGCCCCCCGTCTTTCCGACTCAATGTATTGCCCTTTGGGACCAGGATCTGACGAGGAAGTGAGAGAGGGGACACCAAACATAGGTGCGTACCATTGCCCCAATCCAATGGACTATGTCATATAGGGAGGAACCCTTGGAGGTTGGGACAGAAAGAAAGCAGGTTTTGCTTCTGCTTCCTTCGAGCAACCAAACTCTTTCGTCAGGTGTGGGTCAAGTTCCCTCATTATTGCTTGATTTCTCCTTTGGGGCACGAAAAGATGGACTAGGACTTAAGTAAGGGAGAGGACAACCCCTGTTTCTGGCTTACCTTCAATGACTGAGTGCTATTCCATTCCTTACTTTGATCCGACCCTGTTCCCCGACCAGTTTGCTTGCTCACTAGAAGAGTCAAGCGAGAGCAGCTAGTTTAGAAGGAAAAGTACACCTGGGGCTATTCGGCCTCACTTGTCGAAGACTGAACTACCGCTCGCTTACTTGCTGATCAAGGAGGTCATTTCCACTTACTCTAAGCATAGAAGGAAGAAGATTGAAAAACTAACAAACAAATTGTCTTCAGCCCTACTTACTTATAGGCTGACTTGGCCCAGGAAACAAGGTTCTATTAGGCTTGCAGGGCTTAAAAAAGAATGAGCTAGATCGCAGGTATTTGGATACGAGGTAGTAGCGGGGTCTAGTCGAAGGGGTGCGCAAAGTGTACAAAGGCGAGTCTCACGGGCAGCGGCGCGTGAGGGGTCTCCCGAACTTCATGGAAGACGCAGTTAGGGAGTTGGAAGATGCACTTTGGACTCCTGCACCAGTAAGAATGGAACTGGAATAAAAAGTCGGGGTAGCTAGTCACTCCGTTACTGAGGAAAGAGAGGATGGCATTTCCATAAGTAGACTCTCCTTCTTACTGAATCCTTATCCTACCCTCTCTACTCGGGAACAATTCATTCTTAACTCGTACATAAGTCCCGGGCGTCGACAAGAGAGTTAGCGATCTACAGCTGGTTCGGTGGACTGGTGGTGACACGGGCGGGCCCTCTACTTTATTTGCCGAATCCAATCGATCACGGGCGGCCCTCTTCGTTCATAGTCTTTCTTTCCTTTCGAATCCAATTGTTCCAATCTGACCAAATAGCAATTCATTGAAATCATTCGGGTCACCTCTTTTTTAAGCAGTTGACCAAGCCTATTTCTATAGAAAAGGACAGGAATCTATTGACTTTGAGTCTGTCTCCTACTACGAAATTGGAACTGAACACAGGATGGCAATAGTGAGAAAAAAAATCCCCTCGTACTACGTCATTATTTATTCGATTTTCCCTGGTAAGTGCTCCAGATGCAGTTGCTTTAGTTGACGTAGTGAGAGGAACCTAATTATCTGTTTCCTTGAATACCAGAGTTGCCTTTTGTAGATGAGAAAGCCAACAATTTTGCAAGGAGTTGATAATTGCACTTGAAGTAGTAAGTTTAAAGACAGTTGAAACTTAATGGCACCGTTTAACCAAGCACTCTTGTAGCTTCGGAAACTCCGTGTTCAGATCGGTGAGGCAAGAGACGAATTCATCGTCAGTTACCTCCATGATATCCAAAATACCCTCAAGACCATGAAGACAGATAATGAGAGTCAGGTTCAAACAATTCAAGGATTGTAAATACCATAACAGCAAAGTAGAATGCACCAAATTTTTCCTATTACCGGCTCCAGGAAGAGCACACCAAATGAAAGAAACTATTACTCAAAAAGCGAATCACATCTCGATCCACAAACTGCCAAAAGCCTTTGTTATTCCATTCCCAGTGGAACGTCAACTTGTTTAACAACAATTTTCTAAGAAACTTGCTGAATTCTAAATGAAACAACCTTATTTTCAAGTGACAGGCAATATCCATTTCAACCAATTATTCAAGATCAAAGGGCTAACTGCACGGCTAATTGAATTCCTTTTCGAGGTTGAGTTCATCTTGAAACCGCATTTGCTTCCTAATTAAACTGAGAAAAAATAAGAATATTAAAAGAAAGACTCCACAGAACACGAATGAATTCAGGTACATCACATCAGGCTGATATGTGCCGGTATCATACCTGTTTCAAGATTCTGGCTAAGCCCTTCTTGTTGCCATATATCCAGTTTCTTCTAAGGTTTCTGGAATTGCTCAAGTTCCTGCTCAATGCTTCTTATCTAGCTCCAGTCTAGCACTTGTACCAGTCGCCTACCAGATCACGGCTTTGCTCCAATTCTACTCTCCAATTATGCAATCCTCTCCAAAATTGGGGCTTTTCTTCACTTTAGCACTTCCCCTCGTAGTGGATTCCACTAGGTTCTTAACCTCTTCCCAATTCTTAAACTGATACCTGTGATGTCTAATCCAACTCGGCACCTAACCAGCTTGTCAGCATCGTAAGTTTGCCTCAACATTCCCCCTAGAAATACAAAAATAATGTAAATCTACTTTCATTTATTTATTAGGGTAGGGATGAGACTTTCTTTTTCTTTTTCTATTTTCTAGAATAACTATGCTCTGGAGTAAAAGGATTCGAACCTTTGCATGCCGGTACCAAAAACCGATGCCTTACCACTTGGCTATACTCCAAACGGGGGGAAGGCTCGATGAAAACGAGCTGGGATATAGATTTTTCAGAAGGAAGAGTTAGTTACCCTCGGTCTTCCTTCTTTCCCGGGAATCAAGGAAGTAGTAGCGGGACAGTCCTTTATTTCCCCCTTTAGACCAACTACAACAAGCTCGCTCCTTAGGTTAGCTCTCTGCTCTACCTATTTGTTTGCAATGCCTTGTTTATCAAAATAGGCCTTTCTGTAACCTGACCTTACGCTGAAAAACTTCACTTGTTGGCTCTGCGTCCACTGAAACTTATGAAAAAGAAATGTTATTCTATCGATATCTTCAAGAGTTCCCTAACCCCCTGACTGAGAGTGCTATGATGGGCTATTGAAGTTCGTCCCTGCGGCACGGTGGGGCAGTGCAAATCCTTTCATTAATGAAGTTCCGCCCTAACACTCCCATTATTGGCTTCCTTCCCTGGGGACCGCTCGGGCGAAGGCAGAGCATGGAATGATCATAGGGGCATCCTTCCTAGGTGGAAAAGACGTGTGTGACTAAAACCAGGAGGAGAAATCCATTTTCAAATGGCGACAGAAAGAAAGGAATCACGAAATAGAAGAAAAAGTGCACTGTGCTGGCAAATGTGGAGAATAGCCATCCATATTTCATCAATGAAATTGTTCCGTATGGGTTGCAAATACACATATCAGAAGAGCCAACCCGAAAGCACTTGCTTCAAAGAAGCAGCAGTTACCAAGAAATTCCTGTTTCAAGTCAGTATATCTCGATAGAACCAATTCCAATCCAGGTAGTGTGAACAGAGGATGTGGAAGTTCTGTTTCCTTGCCTTGTCAAGCATTTCATCTGACACTCTATCTATACTATAGCTAGATCAACTCCTATTCTTTCTTCCAGGCGACTTTACTCCAAAGAATTTTGCCTTCTTATCTTGACTCAATCTCACGAAATTGGATTGATTGGCACACCGCGCATCTGGCATTCGCTTCTCCTATCTATCTCTTCCAACTAAGCTGATCACTGGAAAATATGAAATCCTGCAAGCAATCATTCCAGAGCCAACTACGAAGATACCTGGTCTTCCACTCTATTCACTGGAGGAAAGACAAGAAAGTAAACAATTCTTCAAAGGAATTGGCTCTACCGGAAAGAGGAGTTGGCTCGCTCCTTCGCTCGCTGGGTAAGCATAGAATGCACACCAGTCTGGTATCAAAGCGTATCTACTTGAAAAGGAGACTACTTGAACAGATGAAATGGAAGGAAGAAATGAAAGTTCGATCTACCAACGTAGAGTCCGCCCCTCCCTGGAAGAAGAAATTTGCTACTTTGGCTCATCAGTTGGTAAGTCTGTCTATGAAGTTCAGTGCCCAAAAAAGAGAAAAAAAGACCAAAACAAGCTTTTTCAAGCTCTACAAGTCCTATATATATAGTGTTCCACTAGATAGCCATGTTAAACTAGTCCAGTCTTGCCGAGAGGCCTTATCTTCTGGTTACCTGGTCCGGTACTTCTACTTCGAGAGTGAGTTAGTAAACAGGATCAACTTTATGATCCATTTTGAGAAATTGCAATCACCGAATCAGAACGAGTGGGTCTAGAGTCCATCCTCACATAGTTGAAATGCTGCTTCTCCCTTCTCCTTTCCAAAAGAAAGTGGATCTCATAGCCTCTGACAATTCGAAAAGTAGGTGTCAGTCTCATTTTCAGATGCCATTTTCCACCAGAAAGAGAATCCCATATTCTTTAAGCCAAGCCGCCAATCCTAGGGTCAATGCGGAACAGGAAACCATTGCTATTTGAGCAGTTAGAGAATCGAAATTCCACTCATTTAGAAATCGATCGGCGAATGCCAAAGGAAGGATAAGGGGAGCCTACACCAACTTAGTCTTAGCCCTAGAACACATGGAGCTTGGAGCACTGATAATAAGTCTGTCTGATTTTCAAGGAGTTTATGAACAATCACCACATCCATATTGAGGAGAAAGCTCACTCAGGCTACTGAACTTGTAAATACAGTTGCGCTCATGATAGGGATTCCGTTTATGGCGTGAGGTGAAGTTAGAATCATACCTGGATATATACTCATAGTGGCTTCCATACCTATCTCCGGTAGAACTAACAAAATAGAAACCTATGACTAGGTAATATAGAAGGCCGACCCACCCGAATCTCTTGGTGGCCTTTCCCTCGGCTTCCATCACAGAAGATGTCAGCAATAGCAATCCTTCAGTCAATAGAATCAGTAACTGTATTACTTAAATAGTGAAATACCAACCAACACATAAAGCAATAACCAGATAGATAGAATGATAACAGGTAATACGAATATATCAACACAGCCGGAGTCACGAGGCTCGATAATGACCAATGGGTTAGGATCTGAGGAAGCTTAGTTTGGATGATGGAATATTCACTGTTCTGATTGTTGAGATACTGCAAATCCACTTATCCAACAATTTCAGTCCATTTTCCTACTTTTTCTGCAGCATTGCTTCTATGATCTTAGGAGCACTGGCCGTCATTGCCCAAACGAAAGTCAAAAGACCTCTAGCTCATAGTTCGATTGGACATGTATGTTATATTCGTACTGGTTTCTCATGTGGAACCATAGAAGGAATTCAATCACTACTAATTGGTATATTTATTTATGCATCAATGACGATAGATGCATTTGCCATAGTTCCAGCATTACGGCAAACCCGTGTCAAATATATAGCGGATTTGGGCGCTCTAGCCAAAACGAATCCTATTTCGGCTATTGCCTTCTCCATTACAATGTTCTCATACGCAGGAATACCCCCATTAGCTGGCTTTTGTAGCAAATTCTATTTGTTCTTCGCCGATTTGGGTTGTGGGGCTTACTTCCTAGCCCCAGTGGGAGTAGTGACTAGCGTTATAGGTCGTTGGGCGGCCGGAAGGTTGCCATGAGTAAGGTTGGGAGACCGAAGGCAGTTTTCCGTGCACCGGACACGTAGCTTACCGAATCTGTTGCAACACAGATGGGAATGCATGCTACGAAAGACAGGGTCAAGTATGATACATCAACCGTTGACTCCATATCCTTGTACGAGTCCACAATCACTACATGAGATGAACCTGGGTTTGGTGAATGGAAGTTGGCCTTAGGTGTAATAGGACTCCCAGTTACTGCGCGCGATCGTATACTGAGGTGCTCCCTGTCGGTTGTTGGAACGACGCGAGCCGGGCTGGGCCTCGATTCCTTTCAAAAAGATGAAGGGACAGAGGTGACTAATTCCCCATCTCATTTGGGGCGGAAAACAAATCGACATCTCAATGTGATACAACCCTTTCCATTTTTGTTGGGAAAGAACGGCGAAGTCCATCCAAACCCTCCAATGAAGAAATAAGAGGAGAGCAAAGCGCCAATGGCGCGCGAAGCGCATGCGGAAGGGGCACGGAGAAATAAAGAAGTGTGGGGGAGAAGCAGCCGAGCTCATTCCCTTTGCTTCCTGGGCCCAAAGCAGTGCTTTGTTTCCTGGCCAAATCAAGGATTTGGGGCTGATTGCAAAAGATATCTGAATAGAAAGATAGATCCATCCATCTATCCAGATATCTAAAAAAGAATCGATTTTGATTTCATGAAACCTTTGATTCAAAGAACTGCGCTTAGCCCCCCCGCTCATGAAACGGATCTGCTGCAATGGATGGCAGAGGGTCCGTAGTACCCGAAGCACTGGAGTGATCCAGTAGCCGGGAAGGGGCCTAGAAGTGCCTACTACTACACCACACTTGGCTCTACACATTTACAGAGCTTACCCCTGTCCAGTGTCTGGCAGAACGTTGGGGGCTTCAATCGTCGACTCGTTATCCCCATCTCAGCCCAGGCTAACGGAGCCTGACTTATTCAGGGGAGAGAGTGGAGCCTATCGAAGCACTCTTGAGAGTAAGATCCTTGGCT
Source organism: Triticum dicoccoides (assembly GCF_002162155.2). Taxonomy (NCBI): domain Eukaryota; kingdom Viridiplantae; phylum Streptophyta; class Magnoliopsida; order Poales; family Poaceae; genus Triticum; species Triticum dicoccoides. The sequence goes on from NC_041383.1 coordinate 406,588,535, forward strand.
CCTCTTCATTCTCTACAGGGGTCTCTGCCCACATGGAAGCGGGGCAGAGATGGATAAGATCAAACACGGGAATAAGAAGCATTTGAAATGCCTTTTTGATCATTTTGATAGAGGGGGATGGATAAAGTGGGCAAAACAGACTCACATTTTTCAATCTAAAAGATGGGTTCCTTTTTCGTCTCGACAAAGAAAGAATCATCTTGAAAACGCTCCTAACCCCTTTGTAGGGCCGTGTATAGTAAGTGATCCGAACCTGCCCGGAGCGAGCCCCCCTTAGAGGCAAGTGAAGTTGGTGAGCCATATGATGGGCAACTATCTCCTGCGGTTCGGAGAGGACTCAGCTGTTAGTTAGTACCCCCTTGGTTTCGGGGTGGACCCTTTCACTCTATTTTATTATATACGCTTAGCAAAAAGAATGTTTTTTGATAGACCTAGGACATGGATTCTATATGAACCAATGGATCATGACAAGTCGTTACTACTAGCAATGACTTCCTCTTTCATTACTTCATCCTTTCCATATCCCTCTCCCTTGTTCGATCTTACTCATCAAATGGCACTCAGTTCATATCTGTAAGTTCGTTCGATCATTGACAAGGTTCAAAGAAAGGGTGGGCCATTCACCATGAAGGCTAAAAGCGAGATAGGCTTTACTGGACATTTTCGCTTACAAAGGCGAAGACAATTCCATGTTTTTTCAGCCGATTCTCCGAAATTTAAGACAATTATCCTCACTCAAACTTCAAAAAGTCCTTTTTTTCTGATGTAAATTCTGTCTGTCTCCTTTGTCCTTCCTAACGCTAGTCTAGTCTCCGATTAAAGGATTGATACAGGCGTGCTTCCTTGCAGAGGGTTGTTTTAGACACCTACCCACCAGAAACTTCGCTTTGCCACCCAGGTATAACCAAAGCCTTCCACAAAGGAATATTTACTACTGGGTCCATCACGTGTCCAGATACCGGTGCATCCCTTGCCGTTTCCCCATCAGCTGAAGTTGGATCAAAATTCCTGGACGCGAATGCTCATTATAGAAAGAACTAGGCCTACTTAGGTAAACAGGCACCCCATCACTATCATAGTAGTTGAAATCTCTAACTTAGGTGCGTTTGCCCATTACTTCTACCCATCTACGCGATTCTGAGATCCAGCCATTGGAACTGAGAGATCCCCGCTGTTTGACCTACTCAAGTAGGCTTTCTATTGAATATCCACCCGTGGTAATTGCTTGACTGGTAGAAGCACCAAGCTTTGGTACTATAGTCGTACTCGAGACCCTATTGAGCTGCTTAGTCTTCTCCTTTCTTTGGCTGGTGAAGGGACGGTGGACTTGTTGTTTCATTGCTCTCGCGCTCTGATCTTGATATTGATTGCCAACTCGGATAGAGGAAGTAAGCTGTTCTGTTTGGGCCATCGTTCTCTGTTCTATTGGATTTGACACTTTTTCTGATCTCCCTCTGCCTGTTTTTGAGCTCAATAAAAGAGAAAGTTTCATGCCAGTATGGGCGAAAACCATCAATTTCCACATTCCCCTAATAAATGGGTGTTTTTGAGGTCCTTTTTCCGATCAGTTTCATGCCAGTATGGGGTCAAAGTATACAAAAATCACATTCTCCCTGTAGAACGCTGTTTTTAGAGCTCTCCTTTTTTGGAAACTTTCATTGCGCATAGTACGAAAACCAACAGAAATCCCACTGTCAAAGGTGTTGTGCCGGTTGCCGACCAGGCGATCGACCAGCTTCCGACCAGAAGCGTTGGTCCAGTGAGGTGAGCCACGACCAGAACAGAGCTGTTACAAAGGAAGCCCACTCCCTTATGTTCTGATGGGAAATAAGAATAGGATCTGTAATAGTTGTATCTGCTTTCCTTTGGTTTGCATGGGCACGTGATACATTCCTAGCATGACGTTGGAACAAGCAAGGACCCAGCGTGATCCAGAGGGCAAGCCCATCCCGGGTAACTTTGTATCCTGACCCAAGCCGGAAGTTTGTCGAACTTGCAGTCTAGGACATTGGTAGGGATCCGCATGGGCACGCTGAACAATCCGATGGCCACCCACAACACGAAACATCGGCCCCGCTCGTAGCGCTTGCCGATCATCCCTATCTCTACCGGGCCCGTATTCCCCGCCTCGCTGATACTTATTCATTTCTTTGAATCGATAAAGATGGGTATCCATGCCTCTTAGTTTTGGGGAGATACTGGTTATGCCAGTGTGGACAAGTTCAAATGGAGCAAACCCGCAAGAGCATGGAGCATAGGATTTGAATTAGCCCAATGCGGATGGCAGCGATTGAGCAACTAAACGAGCGAACTCCAAATAGAAATCTTTTGCGCTTTCCTAATGTGTTCTAACAGGTGTTACAAGCTTCGATAATCTAGCGTGAACTAACCCGAACTATGGTTTCGCTTCCCTAAACTATGTGGTATAATCACTTTAAGTGAAGCATGTCCCGATGATTCCCCGGATAGGAGAAGGCCAGCTGGGTCATTTGTTTGTATAATTACGAGTCAATTCACTCCTGCGGTTTTTGCCCGAGTCAAAAGACAAGCAAGTCCTTTGAGTACAAAGCGAACGATGTGCCAGAATGTGAGCCTAGGGTGAACAGTGGTGCTTCCATGGCTGTTGGATAGTAGATCAGAGAGGCAAGCCAGTAGAATATGGAGTTGCTTTTGTTCTCTTGTTATTCTTTTCTGGCTATAAGTATTTCTATCTTGGATTCGTTTGGCCATTAGGTTTGAATTGCTTTCTCTTTCTGTCTTCCATTTGAATTCCATGATTTATCCTGCTATTTGGAGAGTAGTTGATATGGTCTTTCTTGGGTTTGGCTTTCAAAGTGCAGTTCGAAAAGAGTGAGTTGCTGTCAATGGCTGGAATGGAATATATAAATAAGATGGAAAATATGGCTTTCTTTCCATCTACCTATTTGAAGTAGTAAGCTTATTTTTTAGGTGGGAATAGTTTACAATCGAGTTTGAAAGCATTAATGAAGTGAGCCTATTACATCAAGTTCTTTTTTGACCTTTTCATTTGAAAGTAGCCATAGGCAAGGAAGGCTACCTATTGATACGGAAAGAAAGCCATCTCTGGCTATTCTTTTTTAGGGTGGAAAAGAGTGCTCCATATCCATATATGTGCTTGGAGGGAAGGCCACATCTTTAATTGTATTCTTTTTCGAGGTCATCCTCTTCAGCCTGTGTTAGTAGTGCTAGTTTTTCGTTTTTAGTACCTTACGGGTCTATAGAAAGGCTTAGAGGATCCTAAAGTGTCAGTTTATGTTGGAATTGCTTTGCTCTTTTTCAAGCAAATAAGCTTGAAAGAAAGTGCTTTTATTTTAGTGGAAATGAAAGAAGAAATCGTCTATCTAGATAGAGTATGTGTATTATTCGGTCCATGCTTGCCCTTCTAGGCCCTTTAGATCTATATCTATCTTACTATCGAAAAGGGTTTTAGGAGGAGCAGAGCAAGTCGCGTTTACAGCCAGTAGTTCTTATGGGCGTAACTCCCTCTAGTATTCCAATAATCTCCTTTCCTCCAATATGTCACTAGTATTCAAGTATGCGGCTCGTATTAGTATGCCAGGCGTTCGAGAGACCAGAATTCTTTTCATAGCCTTCCCTTCAATATGCAATCTTGTCTTGCGGCGCTCTATCCTTCCAAGCGAGCCTGTGCTCGGGGAGCACTCCTTCTATCATTCATAAAATATGCTTATCTCTCCTTGGTCGTAAAGCTTCACTTTGCTTTCATTTACCGAAAATGCCATTGGAGTTTCCAGCCGGGAGGCGCAGTCTCGTACAAGCAACTTCTCTTCCTCTTTCGAAAAGTAGCAAAGCGGTGTCAGGTTGGAAGCCTGCGGGCCAGTCTGTTCTAGCGCCTCATTCTTTACATCCTTGCATTACTCTCTTCCTTTCCTCCTTGCCCTAACTTGAACTGGCTGAAACTAAAATGGCCGTACTTTCTAATGATGGCACTGGCTTGGCTAGATCGACATGAACTTCTATTAGGACAGCAACTGTTTTGCCCCCTATCGAACTTTGACTGAGACATAGCCTTGTTGCTGTGGGGCAGCCGACTTCTAATTCTAGTTATTGTCCTTCTTGTTCATGTAGTGCCTGCCTCTCTCCAAAACTCCTTCCCGCACTTGATTGAGCAAAAGATGCAGCTTCACTAATTGAGTTAGGCACCTGCACTTCCACTGCAGCTCTGAGTTCATTCTTCAGACCCAAAATAAATTGTGTCACCAACAGCAGTCCTCCTACATTCAGATCATACAATTTAACCTAGCGGAGCGGATTCAACTACTTAAGATATTCTTCCTTAGAGCCAATCTGCTCTCTATCATCATCTATTGTCTAAATAAGTAAATAATGACACCGATATAGATCTTGTTGAGGACCCCCATCCAAGCCATAGGAAAGAAAGCCACTAGAGTGCGACGCTCAAAGCAAAAGTAAGTAATAGGGAAACAAGGTTCTATTAGGCTTGCAGGGCTGCTGCTCTTTGAAAGACGAGGTCTAGTGGAAGAGGCGGGTCGGGCAAGTTGAGTACTCAGATTCGGCGCTTGCTTGACATCTCTCTTTGAATCTGAAACCTAACATGACCATTGATTCCGCCTCCATTGCCGGAAAGGATAACGATGGATCTTTAGCTAGCTCATAGGCAGAGGAAAGGTATACGTTAACAGATAAGGAAAAGTGGATCCGCTACCAAATACGTTGTGGAGCCGTGTTCTCCAGTGAGGAATGAGAACCTTTCCGGGGGCAAGGGTGGGCTTTAGATGAGAATCAAAAGTACGATTCCCCAGAAACACATTCCCTTTCAAGCTGAGCTGAGACGTATCCGACACCTTTACTTAGTCTAGTGCTGCCTCCGGCACTTCTTTCTCTTTCTTGTGCGAACAAACTAGAACCTGCCAGCCCAGCCCTATCTTCCGAATCAGAATGGACTAGTGATTTTGATCTATTGCCAGAGCCCTATTCTTATGATGGAAAGATCCGTGCTCACATAGTTGTCAGTAAGTTTTACTTGCATCTATTTCAACTAGACATGAGGTCTCTCCACGGCAACAACGAGGAGGAGGAGATCCACATTTAGAGGGCGAGGGGTTCGAAACTCGGGGAGGTCACATATGGTTGTGGAAGAAGAGCTTGTACGGGCTCCGAGGTCAAAGAAATTCGACAAGTTCTTGGTCGATCGATACCTTTCCATCCCGGGGTAGATCTCCAGATCTGATATGAGTGTAGATACATGAAAATGAAAACGTATTGGCTTGAGTTCTTTCACGATAGGCCCTTGCAAGAAAATGCTTTGAAGACGAGGATTCGGTGGGGATGACATTATCGCCATACGCTATTGGATTTCTCCCGGGCTTTGCCTTTGCCGAAACTGTTCCGTTGACATCCTTTGCCGTAGAACTTATCTTCTTGGAAAACGGAGGATATTACCTTTGATTTTGTTAGAGGAGGTAGGAAGCCGAGCATTGGGAACTAGCCGTTATAGGGTTTCGGAAAAAGGGTTGATAACTCCCTTAGCTTTGTCAATTAAGAAAAATAGAATGTGCTTACCTTCGTGATATTCCCTTTTCTTTGATCCTTTTGGTTTTGAACTGCGCTTTGCCCGTACTAGGTCTTGAAACTTAGCTTCAACCTCTCTGTAGGAATGAAGGTTCTTTTCATGCAATTTCTCGTATGATAATGAATCGAGTTTCGAAACATGGTTGTTGTAGGGAGTTATTTCTTTCTTAAAGGAAGGCTCTCTGCTCCATTGGGTGACGATTCAATGGTTCTATTCATCCTATTCCTAGGTCGATCCGTTAACTTGGGTTTTGTTTACCAGTTGGTTAGGTCAACTTGTGGCATAGCTGTATTGGACGCGATACGGTGAACGAGTCCCTTTTTGCTTTCCGATACTTTCTTGAAGGAATAGCATCTGAGTACAATAGTGTAGAGTTCCCCGCACTAAACATTGCAAAGAGTCTAAAAGAGGTGAAAGAGCTATAAAGAACTAAGGAAGAAGCCATTTGTAGCACTAAGAGGAACATGTCTCACAACCAGCCTACGGATAATACATGCCGATATAGGAATGAAGCATGCATAAACTCGTAAGTCAATAGTGAATTTGGTTGCATCGAAGGCGGATAAATTCAATAATGAGGGCCGCCCGCAGATGATAGCAATTCGTCTTCACTAAGAGCTAACGACTAGAAATCTAGAAAATAGGACGCTTTGTCAATTGAATTAGTAAGTTATCCTGGTCTAGAGGGTGTTCTTCCTCCCCACTCTAGAGGCTAAACTAGTTAGAAAAGCGTCCCCCGGGAGTTTCGCAGTAGTAGATGACGTTCCTGGTACTAGTAGTCCATAGAACTAAGATTTGCATGCATGGTGGGTAACATCATTGTATCTATCTTTTGCAGTCTGTAAATACGTATCCCAAAGTTGTAGATTCTGCTTCTTAAGGGCTGGGTGTCAAAGTCCTCAGTAGGTGGTTTGGTCCTTCAAATGCCTATCTGTTGTAGTAGTCCCGAAAGGCGGAGCTTTATTAGTTCTAGGTGGACGGACCTCAAGTCCTTTCCTTTCTCTAACGCTAATACCGCGGCCTGTCATGATTGCTGTCAAAGATGAAGGCCATACTGTAGTCATAAGATTGCGTGTCGTGTCGTTATTCTGTATCATGTACAGATTCTCATATGTGTTGTCATTCCAGTACAGCTAATCCGTGAACAGCTAACCATCGTACTGTCAAAATGGGATAGGTTCGATCTATGGTCATGGAAGGCCTCCTAAAAAGATCTACTAAATTCATCGAGTTGTTCCAAAGAATCAAAGCGCCCAGTTATTAAGAAAATCCCTTGTCGGCTTTCCGTGAAATATTCATTTGGCCGAGGACTTCCATAGTTGTTCCTATTTCAACTAGGTAGGCCTTCGGTATTCATGCTTCCTTCTATCAAGAGCATTGTGGCAGTACGAAATCCTTCCTCAGCCTTGTTTCTAATTTTCACCGGGCATATCCGATTTTTGGACACTTGTTGCATCCCTTTTCTTGCTGCATTAGCTTAACCGTTCGCTTCTTTCCATTGCTTCAACGCTTGTTTCAAGCAATAGTCAAGAGTTACTAAAGTAGTTTGTCCTATTCAAAGCTATAATCAGTGACTAATATGCACACAACAATAAAGACTGTTGTTTTTTCTAGTGAGAAATCGAGTACTGTTTTTACACAGCTATAGCGTCTGAGAATTTGACAGAAAAGCAAGGTTCAAAGCCCACGGAGCGGTAGGTCGACATTCCTTCTTCTTTCCAAGCTTCTGGTGGTATCTATACCTTTCGAGACCAAGCCCTGCTACAATTCATTGCTGGAAGAGACTGCTAGATTTCTTTTTCATAGTTCGCTTCAGGGTTGTAGATAATGCTCTATGAAAGAACGCCAGCGTACGTGCTCGAAAGCGTTAGTCAACTAGCTACTTGTCCTTGCTTTTCTCTAGTGTGCCCCTTCATTCAATCTCTAACTCAATGTCTACCCACATACCTTTCCTTTCTGAATCAGGAATAGCCGACTCAGGATAAATGCTTTTCCCAGCTCAAAGGCGATGACTAGTAGATCCGGGGGTACCTAGAAAGCGAACAAATGTTCCCATGGTCATGATTGTTGACTAAATAGCCCTTTCTCTGATTCCCCTTGCCGACTTTGAACGAACTCATGCTTGAATGAGAACAAGCGATTTGCGACTTTGGTCCATGAATTATAAGATTATGAACAACCGATTATGCGACATCTCTCTTAGCTTATAGAAAGAGCGGAAATACTACAACCGATATTGCAACATCTAATCCAAACAGCGTATCAGCGACAACCCTATTCTTTCTTTCCTTCCTTGCTTATTTATTCTATTATTCAGCTTGCTGTTGCAAATAAGTAAAGTAGTTTGAAGTTCTCTCATATGCATTTGCATTTCATTTAGTGTTGAATATCCAAGAAAAATGAAGGCTGGCAACGCGCCCTCCCTTCTGCTACCAATCAAAGCGTGGAACTAAATCTCCTATTTTTCCAAGTGAAAGCCGGGCTGACAAATAACTAACCCGCAATGAATAAGGAAGGTAAAGTAATGCTATGAATAACCCAGTATCGAATACTGGTAATAATATAAGCAGAAGAGCGTTCTCCCGTGCTTCCAGACATGCTGAGCTCTACCAATTTTTGTACATTCAAAAAGGGGAATTGATTCCTTCTCTAGATAGGGCGGGAAAACTAGACTATATAAGAGTTTCTACATAAACGCACATATAGTAAGTATTTGGATCTTCCTGCGAGACTGTTCTTTTCGCTGGAGAAAGAGAACACTTCTTTTCTTTTCTTTTTTGATTCAACAAATGCAAGTTCGTCTTCGTCTGATTTGTCAATGGGAAAACAAAATCATGGGTGGAGGAAGAGGCTGTGATCGATAAAGGGGATGATGATGACTTCCATCTTTCTATGGATTTTCTCTCATTATAAATCGAAAGATCAGGTCAAAGCCTTCCAAACCATCCATTGGATTTTCATGTTCGTAAGGGAGGAATATGTGTGTGTTGTATATAAATAAAGGACTTTCGATTTAGCGTTGTCATTTTCACGAGTTTTTAGATAATCCAATTTTATGTGAGATTACTTTCATTTTTACTGAATCACTTGAATCAGTTAAAGGAGACGAGGCTTCTGGCCCAGCCAGAGGGGCTGTAGAGGAGAGTTTTGACTGCGGGAGAGGCAGGTCCAGGTAACGGGGAGAATCCGCTAGGCTGAGGTTGAGTGGCTCACTTCCTTGAGAATATAGAATCTATAACTAAGAAATGAGAATTGTTGACCCATATGATCTCAGGCTCATAAAGAGGATGAAACTTATAATTTCATTCACACTTTGAAATTGAGCTCGTCAGTGATCTTTTCCAAGGTGTCTAGAGAAACCTGCTTTGAACATGACATTCGTACCCAAGGAAAGTTTTGGCAGGCATTACTGTGATCTTGAAGCCCTTGCTAGGAGCTAGTCGGTACGGCTCACTACTAAAGAAGCTTCTGGCATGCTTCGACTTAGCCCTGTGATCCGCTAATTCATCTCTTGATCTGGTATCCCGCAAAGGAGGTGGATAGGGTCAGCCTTTTCTTCATGGATATGTTGATCTATCAGACCTATCTATAGTGGAATACTAGATTCTTTGCTACTTCCTGGATTATCCCTGTGTTTGCTGTTTCCAGATCCTGCCTTCTTGTCCTTTGCGCTCAAGTCTATGGCCAGTACTGCCCGAGGCAATATTAGCAGTTTTCTGAGGGTTCCATCGCCTCTTGGTTGGTTTTTCTCCGCAAGCAGAGCAAGCTAGTTCACATCCGATTATCCTTACCGCACTAACCATTACTGGCGAGATAGCCTTGCCCTAACGTCATAGAGAAGATGTGCCGCAGCTGCCTTTCTAAGACCTGGTACAAGTGATGACCTTGCTGATAAGGGTCGAATGCGCAGTTCATTCGCATGTCTTTCGAAAGAAAGGATGCTTCAGAACAACCAAGTAGTACTCGGCAAAGCATTCAGGTACCATTCTGTACTTTAAGTAATAAAAAGGTTATCAGAGAGGGACGGAACATTTGTTTTGATCTACGAAGAGTTGAGTTGCTAACTCGGGGTGTCGACTTAGCTATTTGCCGAGAAATAAGCCTTCTACCCATTATATCGACGATTAGGTAGAGCTCTTACGGGGGCAAGGTTACCTGGATACGACCGTTCCGCAATAGAACATGGCACTAATGTATCCCCTAAGGTCCCAACACCTTTTGATCAATACCGAAATCATAACATCAAGATTTCCTACGCAATTAATGAACGAATTACCAAGGCGAATTCAAAGAATTCTCGCGGATACTGACTTCTATGGCCTCACAATCATAAACTCCTCCACAAGAGCATATCCAAGTGGATCATCAACTGAAAAGGCAATAAATGAGAAGTTGATTCCCGTACTGGAGCATTTAGTTGGTTTAAAGCGAGTTCACTTGTCCAGCTTCTTCTATATCCAATGCACTCTCAATTGGACAGAAGGATCTGCCCACATATTGGTTAATGTAATGTTGCTGTGGAGTTTTGGTACCTACTACTATGTCCAATCAGTTCCAACTCTGAAAGTTCAGGTGAATTTGGTAACTATCCGGATACCTTTAAAGGTCATAATTGTCATGGAAGGATATCCAGACGAGTGTCCAGGGTAGCCAAGCAAGATACCATGTGCAGTGCCTCATCGAGGATTGTTCTAGCCATCTCCACAGGGGTCCGTCCGGTTCTTCCTCTCCACAACACCATTTTGATGAGGGGTGTAAGGATAAGAGAACTGGTGCTCAATGCCATGCTCGAGAAAGGATTTCTCTTTATTTCGAATAGCCCCTTTCTCTCTTGGTCTCTCATGCCCCCTCGATGGTTGACGAGAAGATAAAGAAAAGTAACCCGCCCAATCGACAGACTTTTTGACCTCTTTTTCCTGCAAAGCAGGAGGAAGCATAAACTCGAAATTCCATAAGAGAAGTCAGATTGGATGGTAGGAAAGGGCCTTTCATTTCAATGTTCTGTCTCGTCCCTCTCTTTTTGCATCTTGTTCGACTAGCTTGCTTGGCATGTGTTGGTACCAGAATACCGGTTTTAGTGAGTAAAGACAGCGGGAGAGTTCAAGATTGGAATAGCTTGGTACAGTAGTAAAACCCAAATTGATAGCAGAACGGTGTTTCGCAGGCATGACGAACTACTACTTCAGAAAACTCACTTATTCGGTTGGTTGCTCTGATGGATGTAGGAAATCCTGTGGATCACCTGGGATTGGTGAACCAATGCTCCATTTGACACCAGCTAATACCAACCATCTTTATCGAGATCCATAGGTGGGAGACACAGTGCGGCACGGCCTAGGCTACTTTGTTTTTGATCAAGCCGAAGGGCGGGGACCATCCTCACTAGAAAAATCCTCTGACACTACTTCCTCATTGAAATCGTTAGAGGGATTCCGATATTACTCAGGGGTTTCTTCCATGTTATGATGCTACAATGGGAGACTTTGAAGATGATGAATAAATAAAGGAGTCTTCACTTCGAAGGATATAGTTGACCAGCTCAAGGACAAGTAAGGTACCGACTTTTCTGTGGGTGGGTATCCACAAGAGAGTAAAAACTAGAAAAGAGAAAAGAGAATAGGGAGCCACATATACAGTCTTCTCTTCTTTCCCGAATCCCAGTACTCTCGCTTGATTCACTAGACTTGAAAAACAGCAGGCTATCATCAACAAAAAGAAGATGGTTCACTGCCGTGGCAGTGGGAGCCACCACAATACCTTGTAAGTTCGATGGTTCACTTTTGAGTTTTAGGAATCAGAGTAACCGCCCCATAATTAAGTCTTCTAAGTTGCAACTCCTCGGCATGCAGGCTATCAAGCATTCTTTTGACCATCTCTTTAACCATCTCCCAAAAATGTTTCTAAAAGATTACTGGTAAGCCATCTGGGCCAGGAGCTGTATTGGTTTTCATCTCTTTAACTACTAACTCTATTTCCTCCATAGTGAAAGGCTTAGTCAACTCTTCATTGTCTAGTTCTGATAGCATGTGCTCTGTTGACCAAGGGGCTTCCACCAAGAGATATGTCCCCCCTGTCCTCTGAACCAAATAGTCTCTTATAGTAACTAGAAATGTGTTCTTGCAACTCTTTCTCATCTTGTATAACATTTCCTTCATGTTCCAAAGAAGCAATATTACATTTTATGTGTCTTCCATTGGCAGCACTATGGAAGAATGAAGTATTTGCATCTCCCTCAAGTAACCACTGACAAACTAACTAACAATGTGGACTGCATGAGCAATGTCAGGCCGGGTCACAGTGAGGTACACAAGGCTGCCTACAAGATGACGATAGCGAGTGGTATCCCTCAAGAGGAGTACCATCACTAGGGCGCAATTGGAGATGGAGCTCCATGGGTGTAGCGGCAGTGTGTGTATCAGTAAGACCTGAGCGTGAGATCAAATCCTGAGTATAGCGATGCTGAGAGAGATAGTAACCATCATTAGTTTTATCAACCTCAATTCCCAGAAAATAACGGAGAGAAAATCAATCTGACATCTTGAATTGCTCACTCAACTTTTTATTAACAAAAGCAATGTACTTCTGATCATCTCCAGTGATCAACATATCATCAACATAGAGAAGAAGCAAGGTACGACCGCGGTCAGATGTATGAGTGAAAAGTGCAGGGTCATGCTCACTAGAAGAGAAACCAGCAGCTTGAACCACAGAGCTGAACCGCTCAAACCAAGCACGAGGTGGTTTCTTTTTTCCCATAGAGGGCCTTTCGAAGGCGACAAACATGACCATCAAGAACTTCAATACCCAGAGGTGGCAGCATATAGAAAAAAACTCATGTAGATCACCATGAAGGAAAGCATTTTTGACATCCATTTGAGAGATTTGCCAAGATCGAGCTGCAGCCACAACAATCAGAGTACGAACAGAAATTGAAACAACGCAACCGTACTATCTATTTACGATAATTTGATTGATGACAACACGACAACATCACGCTTCTCTTTCTTATTCTTATTTATATAACTGTCACTTTACCTGGCTGGAAAAGTGACACTGTCACGTCTCAGGGTCGTATGCCTGGAACAAGAAGGGTCGTCATACAATTTCGGCGATTACAAAAAAGAAGGAGGCGAGCTCCCTATCCCTCTTTGTCTTTCCACTTCCCTCGTTCAGGAACAAACACTTAGCCAAATTCTTTTGAGTCCCGGCCCGGTTTTCCCCCACTAACCAATTATGTTACGACCACTGAACAAACTTGGTTGACGAACATGGTTTATGCGCCGCTAATCTAGCGGCTTGTCGAGCATTTGACAAACTCACACCATCCATTTCAAATGGGATTTGTCCCGTGGACACACGAGCAATCCAACCCGTCGGATTTCCTTTTCCTATCATCTTATTATTTTGGTTTCTTTTTGGGGGGAATAGTTCTCATTGTGATTGCGGCTGTAGTTTTAGATCCCTCTTTGATCGTGACAGATCAAGCTAGGGAACTAATCATGGAATGGATTCTCTCGCTTACCCAATCTGTTTATCACATTCTACGGGCCCTTTTCGAAGAAATGCGGAAAACCTTGAGTGGACGGGAGCGCTATGCCCCCCTGGTAGGAACAGAGCTGCTGGCAAAAAAAACTCCTTCGCGTTCGGAGGAGGAAACCTCCAAGGCGGCATACATTCATCTAATGCTATCAGATGAGAGTGATAGTGAGAGTGTTAACCAACAAAGGGGTGGGAGCGATGCGCCTCCTTTAACTATTGACTTGAACTGACCGGCTCAGGATCAGGAAGATATTCGGCAATATGTCGAATCAATAAAGGAATTTCGGATTGCTGAGCAATTCAAGAATTTCAAAAGGAATGATTCCACTTCCCCGCTCTATGATCAATTATGCGCCTACGTCGGAGATGCTTATGTTGTTAAAAAACAGTGTATCCGAGAGATCTCGGAGAACTTTCATGCAACAGACGCTGGGTTAATTGATTTCGTCAATCAGACGGATGACACTGAAGGGCAAAGAAGAGTCATATGGGATCTTATCAAGCTTCATTTCCAGGATGAGCTTGATAAGATCCCACCCGAACTAGAACAAAATGAAAATCCAGAGGAGGAATGAATGGTATGGTAGCCATCATCATCATTCTCTTTTTCGTTATAAAGATAAAGGGCTTGCTTCATTTGAAGAGTTAGTTGGCTGGCCTACCGGCCCGCAGATGTAGAGACAGAGATAGAGGTTGCCTCTCTTCTTGAACTGCGAAATCAAAGGGACGCTTGGAAAGAAGGGAACACACGGCTCTTATCTGGTTCGAATCCAGTTCGTCCCGGCCGGCCACAAAGACTACACCAAACTACACTAACTATGAGTTTATGAAAGCGCAGAAAAAACGATAACTATATATGGGAATGTGAAAGCAAGAACTACTAATTGTAAAAATTACAATCGAAAGCCCCCCCCCCCAGGTAGAAAACCTGCTATCGTTTCATATATGCGCTAGGATATATATAGTATCCTATCCCCCTCAATCTCAGGAGTCACTTTCTCTATGCCCGACTTACGAGCTCTTTGCTTATTATTTATCGGGTGGGATGAAGGTCGAAATGTCTAGTTTGAATTGCTTATGCTTATATAGTTTGAATCGTCTAGCTTCATACCAAGGTTGTTCTACAAAAGAACCAAGTAAGAAAGTAAGCCCGTTCAATTGAAATAGCTTCCTCGCTTCGCAGTTCGATACCCACTGAAACTATGGATACGATAGACTCGGGAGGGGTAAAGGGTTACTTTATTTGGGCTGCTAAGTCTTTCTTGTTGATTCCGGAAATAAAGAGGACCTTCTTAATCCTTCGTGCTCCACACCCGCCTCACTGGACCTATCCATTCGAGCTCTCTCCTCTAATCCCAACTCGACACGGCTGGACGACGACGCCTGTTCACTTATAACAAAATCACACGTTAAGCCCGATGAATTCATCTACAATTTATGGATTTGTCGGTTTGGCAAGGCAGAACCAGGGCCCTTCCATTAAGGTTATATTATAGTTTCGATAGGAGAGATGCAGACCAGATAGGAATGCAAGAATACTCTGTAAATTGTTTATTAATCGGTTTAGTCTATGGAAGAGAAGTCTCGATCTAGAGGATTGCCCCCCTAGACTGACCTAGTTGTCCTTGACTTGCTTCAGAAAGAAAAGACCTAGTACTTGTTTACCTTGACCATGGCTACTTTCCCGCCACCTTTCCTTCTATACTTTTCCTATGTGCTATCCCAGGCATCCCTTGTCAAGCTACCTATCCCTACGAAAAAGCAAGCCTACTTACTACGTGTTTTCCTCTATTGGCAAATACGCATATACTGACCTACTCACGTGCATATCTTGCATAAATCCTTCCCCTAAAAAAACAAACTAGCTTGTATCTTCCTAGTCCTTGTTGCCAGCCCTACTCGACTTTACTCGACTATTTAGAAAAAGCTACTACTTGAATGCATACTTTTACTATTATTTAAAGAAAAAACAAAAACTATTTCTGAGTTTATGCCCCACCAACAGAGCAAAAGAACGCTCAAATGAGGAACTAGAATATGAAAGTGCAAAATATCCTACCGAACAAAGAAAGCACTATATCTCATTTTTAAAATCTGGTAAAAATTCTTCAACCTAACTCAACACAACTATATTTCGACTGTATATGTATGTTTGTAACGTGCCACAAAACCATCTTAAGATTAGACAGTTATCAATCAGCAAACGCATTGACCACATGCAAAAAATCAAGACGGATCTCCTTCCTTTTATTCGGTACTTTCCTTTTATAAGTCACTGCTATTCTTCCTTGACCCTTCTTACCTTTGCTAGATTTTGCATTCCCCTCATTACTATTCGGCTCAGTATTAACTTCACCTTTGGAATTGCTTCCACCAGAAGTAGACGACAAGTACCGTAGATGTCAGAATTTCGTATATAGCAAATTCAGGTAGTAAGTAATGGACTGTAGCATGCAAAGGGACTGTACCATGGAAATTGAGAAGAAATCTCCATCAAGTTTTTCCATTTTATGCCATATGAATAAGAGATTCCTTTTAGTTAGAAAGCTCGCGTAGAAGTTTGCTATCAAAGACCTCGGTATTCTTTTCATCCGCGGTTTCCCACTTCTCTGTCTTTGGGTGAATGCCTCTACCAGAGGTTATGCGCCAGCTTGGGAAAGCCTTAAGTTATATCTTAATCTGTCTTGCAAGGTAGATTGGATCATGTCCGCGATAGAAGTTGCGGAGGAATGATACGACGATTTCGGTATAGGAAGAGAAAGGGATTGTGCTTTCGACCGTGGCGAGATAGGATAGACTTGGGATTCTTTCTTGGCCCTTGATTGCCAACACTCTAGGGCTGAATTAGTTAATGAAACTAATAGGAAGGATTGGGATGATGAACTGGTGAGATTCTTTCTTTCGCTGACTGACCAAGGTAATTAATTCCTTCCATTGGCCAGGCGGGTAAGCAAGGAGACGACGTTCTCATTAAAAAAATGAAATATGCCATGCCGAATTCAAAAACAACTCCTTAAACTCCGTCGTTTACTGACATCCTCTCGGCTATCATACGTCCTCCGCTTATCTCTCTTAGGCATAGGCATCTCAACACATTCCTCCTTCCGAGTTGCTTGTCCGAACTTGGCTCTTTAGTAAAATGAAGGAGCTGCTAAGCTATTATTAGGTATCAATTTAGGAGCCTTTTGTCATTTCCAACTACATTATTGTGAGCATTCGGAACCCGTTCCTACACGATCATCAAATTGGTTGGCTTTGGACCCTCGATCGCAGCAATGAACTCAGTGTCCCACTTAACTTACTTTTGGTACTTTTGAATCTTGTCCCATCCCATAGCTTCACAAGTGAATCTACCTATGGATCCATAAAGTTGATCATTACTTTTCAAATTCTTATTTCATGTGTCCGCCATAGCGCTTATCTATCTCCTTGTCTGATTCATCTTTGGAATGTAACCAGACATATTACAAGGCGAAAAAACAGTGATTTCATCGATTCCGGATTGCCCAGTGTCTCCCTTTCCCTCTTTCCTTTCACTTTCCTCGCATAACGAAAGCATGATTTACCCGAGCCGAGTATCTTGTTAGAGTACTAGATTCCGCGCTCGAGATGATGTGTGTGACCGGGCAGGAGATTCTTTTACTCCAAAGCCGTTGCGCAGGTTTGTGTGTGACAACTATGTCGATCAGTTTTTAAAGATGCCCAGAAACTATGTCTACAGATTCCGGCAGAGAGTACAAGTGGTGCCATTGGAGGAAGCTGACAACCTTAGAACAAGAATGGAAAAAGGATTGATTACTCGACGAAGTAGTACCAACAGGATATATTAATCACTAGGTTACGGTAATATGTGCTTGTCTCCGAAAAGAAGGATAAAAGGATAGATTAGCAAAGCAGTCACTCCCAACGGCAGATCAAAACGATACCGACACATCTACTAAATCATCTTAACAACCTTGAAGATACAGGATTATATAATCAACTCATTTAGTTGATAGATCATTATTGGATTCTTTTTATTGTGACCAAGATCCATGAAATAGCTCTCTTTATACTATGTTATAACTAGCGGATACTTCCCTTCTTATGTCTTCTTTCCTTATTACGACTCCTGTGCTTAGATAAAATACGACGTTTGAGTTTGGACATAGCCAATTGCTACTTACGGTGCTAGGCCTTTTCAAGCAATGGAAGGCAGACTTGAATGCCAATCAGACATGGCCAGAAGCTTAGATAATATCACTAGTTTCTCTTGTTTATCACTTAATAAATAGTCTTATTTGTCCCAGGGAGCGAGGAGAGAAGATGACAGGTTGAGTAGAGAAAGGTGGGTCATTGTCCCAACGTAGTAGTATTTTTGTTTTCAGCTGATCTATATAAAAATAATAGAATAAATAAAGGCAGAGGATTTGGTTCAGTCGTCAAGTAAAGATTTCCTTTACCCAGAGTTGGGAACTCTGAATAGTTGTTTGAATACCGACTGCCTTCCTTGCGCTTCAATTCCTCTTATCCAATCCAACTTCCCCTGGGAGCCAAGCAGAAAAGCAAGTCCTCTAGTTATGGATGCAGTACTCACCTCACTAAACTTAGGAAGAACTAATTCAAGTAGAATTACAAATAGCGAGAAGTGGATGAAAAAGGGATCGAGCCTAGCTCGAAAACAGCTGCTCCTTCCCTCTTTCTTGCTTGCTTTACTCGGTATTCAGTGAAAGATTAGGCTTGGTAATTACAGTTACCAATGGTAAGGATTGGCACGTGAACTTTCCTTTTTATCGAGCTCAAAAAAGCAATGGGTGGGTTGGCTGTGAAAGGAGAGTAGAGTTTTTGAGTTTTGTAAGAAAAGTACTGGGTGAGGCTCCTCACATCCATAACATATTATCTGTACTCTTTTTCAAGCATGCCTCTTTTTAATGACTCTCTTTTTCAACTTCATTGTGGCATTTCGTTCTGTTATCGACTAATGGTTGACACTGGAGAAGAGAAGCATTGAAGGCTCCTTCCATAGATTCCAAAGCCCTGTTTGCTATTATCAGAATATTCTGACTCCCTTGTTGTCTTATTGATCTGACCAACCGCAATAACAACATTGCCATTCGGGGTTACGCGAGTCGGAGTATTAAATAAATGGAATATTCCAGCAGGAGCAACCGAACCATCTTCTCGTTGTCCTTCCATTCTTCTGACCCATAAAATAGCTCTTGGTCATAAGAATCCAGCCGGAGTTCGAAATCGGAGATAAGAATTGAATCGATTTCAGGCACTTCCCTCAAGACGAAATCGGAACAGGAAACTTGTAACTTCTAGCCGAGAAGGATAAGAGAGGTTTGTCTTGCTTTGTCTTATAGTGATTGTGTGCCAGGGGTCAGCGAAGAGACAGGACGCTATTGTCCCGGACTACTTGGACTAGTCTACTAGGACTCGGGGGAAGAGACTTGTTTGTGATAGGACGAGAGATCAAGTACAATGTTCGGTTCAAACTAGGCAACCTCTTCATTATAAGACCGAGAATAGTATATGCCCCGTCTCACCACTAGCTAGGGCCACCAGCATTAGGAAACTAAGGAAGAGTCGTATGGCTAAGGAATTCAGGGTTGATAGAGCTCTTGGGAAAAAGTCAGTATCCAGCTTTCTTTCATTGATATCACAATAACAAGCGAGGAAAGGACAGTCTTTCAAGAGAAGATAGGTCTGTTTTTCATTAAGAAATTGCGGCGAGTATTGCTTGTTTCCCAGATCCGGTATCAGGACCTGTCGATAGGGCATTCCAATCTCTGGGTAGCTGCCCGCCCTACTTCATTCCTATCTCCTTCGGCGTCAGCCCCATGTACCCCCTTAAACTAACCACTTGAATTGATCAGGATTTGTTAGGTTGAGTGCATTTTCTTCCAAATCCAGTCAATTTCAAGAAAAGTATCGAAAAATCCCGGGGTTAGGCACCTTTTTTTAGTGAAATCTTGTTTTTTCCCCGCATTAATTAGTTATGGGAGAATCCTTGCTTCCTCAATGCTCTTGCCTTCGCGGTCCTATTAAAAGAGACACAAGAGGTTTTAGCACCGGCATCTTTGGATCAAAAGATCATTCCATCCTAGAACCAACACGACGACTTCTCCTTGCCCGATTTGAAATGGTGATGAATATGAAATTAGGAATATATATGGACAGATGAATTATGCGTCATGGAATCCGGATCATTAAAGAGGTAGTGTAGACAGTTGTCTAAGTGTGATCTTCTTATATCCCCATGAACTGTTCAGCTTGATAGACCCAAGGGGAAATAGAATCTCGAAAGGACCTTTCTTGTCCGTAGCCCCGTTGGAATTGAGGGCTTGATATCTCATTGGCATGACTAATTGATGAGGCCGACTAAGTAGTACTCACGAGGTCCTTGATTTCTTGTTAGTCTGTATCTTTCTCTTTAATAGTATGGTATCCAGGTTCGCCTATTTTTTTCCGTTGTTGCTCTTTTTCGTCGCTAGCTAAATCAACCAATTTGACAAGATCTTGCATAAATCACCTCGTCCGCTAGGGAAATGCACTCCTGAATAGACTCGATTCCCCGCCCCGCATCAGTGAAATGTCTAAGACGCAACGGAATAGCAACGTTTCTTTCTATATGATAATATGCACCGAGGGGAGGAGATGCCTTAAAATTGGTTTCTTCTTTTCAAGAGTTTGGATTGAAGGATTTGCTAATGCCCGACCCTTCTCGACTAGAAACTCTTCCGCTCCTCTGGACCTTTGGAAAACCAAGAAGCAGAATGCAGTGTCTGCTATGATTGCCCCAGATGTAAGTTGGTCTCCCCCAGCCACAGCTATTTTAGCCGATTTTTTCTTTTGGATATGGCAAGTGGTTGTAACTGCTAAATACAAATCAATGAATGTACTTGAACTGCCGGTATCAATAAGGGCAATGTCTGTTTGTCCACCAACAGTGACCTTGACTGAAAATGTGCCAGCAGTGACCTGCCCTGAAACTGCATGAGCCAAAATATGCATGAGATACTCATTTGGAGGGGAGTCCTGATCCTGTGGGATTTCTTCTTCTTCTTGTACTGCAATCTCTTCTGTGGCATCATTTGGTGTGTCAGTTTCCTGCATGACATTGATAGTAGGGATTAACTTGCAGAAGTTTTTGATTAGTCTTTTTCATGTCATGGGATAACCCCCCCGAAAGAAGAGTGAAAAGACCAAGTTCCCATTTCCTCCGTTCATCCACGAGAATCGATATTCGTTCTTTCCACTTTGAATACGTCAATTCTCATCCATTACTTGAGATTCGATACGTAAGATACGTCATTTCTCATCCGTAACTTCCATCCGATAAGGGCAATAAAGCCAAGGAAAGCTCATATTTGCGTATCTAAAGGCTTGGTGTGGAGTTTTGGGGAGAGGTCCTGGGTTTCGGGAGATGAAAGAAGCCTACTTTTACAGCTAAGTTTATTAGGACTTGATCGAAAAATATTGCTCTCAAAACATGCATTTTTGAGGTAAACTAGAAAAACACTACTTTTGACCCATAGTGATCCGCACTTTTTTCATTGGAAATCGAGTTTCCTTAGGGAAAAAGGGCTTGCTAACTTTTGCAGCTATATGAAACGGACTTGCCTACGACACTTTTGCACCGAAGAAACTAAAAAATAGTCTTTCTCCGCCTAAAAGCAAGGTAGGATTTCTACGAAACAAGTCCGGATAGGTAACTAGGCGGATAGGAAGGATTTCTACGAGCTTCAGTTCATGAATTGAAATATGCATGCATCCCATTCATAAGGAGTAGCTGGCTATCCGTGTGCAACACTCATTTCTTTCTAGGAAGATAAGATCCCGCTCTAAGGCATTGGAGCTGCTGGAATATGATACGAAAATACAGATTGATGTTTCTGCTTCTCTCTCAGGAATAGTTTACCGACCGGGCCACCTATAAATTCTTTAGTTAAAACAGGCCTCGGGAGTAGTCATCCTAGTATCGAAAATCATCTATTTTGCTTTCCGAAGGTAGACACCAGCGTTGATACTCCGATTATACGATGGCAACATGTGTGAAGTCTAGTACCAGATCGTATCGGGGATAGCTAGCTCATCAGCAGTTCATTTCTATGTATGGCGAGAAGTCCAACTGTCAAGCATGGCACGTTTCCAGAATCATCGCTTGTCTCTGCTTAGATGAGATGAAACCTGAGCTGACTTCTCTGTTTTAGTACCGGCCAGGCCTGCTTCTTAAATGAACTCATCCATTCCCTTGTTAGTACAGAAGGAGGCGATATCGTGTAAATTCCCTAAATAAAACCGTCTTTTCCAATGATTTAGGGACCATACCCCAATAATGATGACGAAGAGGTCTTCCTGCTTCAAAAACAGGGCTTCCTGACCCGAGAAAAGAGTGCACATGGAAGTAGTTCCGCTCAATTCTCCAATACGACTTCGGGTGTGACCCCAACCCCACCAAATGGTGATCCTCGAGACCAAAGGTCATTGAACGAGAGAGAAGGAAATCGTCCACAGAGAATCAGAGTATCCGGCCTAGTGATAGTTAGAAAGAGTTGGCCAATACAGAATCTCATGCGCCTCTCATTGATGAACCCCTTTTTCCTTTATCCTCTACTGGTGGCTGATTGATTGAGCGCCGGTCTCACTCATTCTTTATGAGCGGAAGCCATGCACCTATCACTTATAACCGGAGAAGTACTATACGGCACGGCACCTTCGGCGAGGACTCAACTCAACAGAGAATGACTTGACAAACATTGATCCATGCTTGGCCTTAGCCTGAGCTCAACTCTGAAAAAGAAAAGAGGAGAATCTCTCTAGCTTGTGGAATCACTTCCCTGGATGCTTAGATAGCTCGAGAAAGTGCGCCACTTCTCCCTTAGAGCCCATCTATCTAAACGGGTATAAAAACAGAGAAATAGGCTCATTAAGTGAAGTGAGAACAGAACTCGATCTTTGCTAGGCGTGAGAAGAATATATCGGTCCTTTGGCCCTCGGGTAAAGAAATCCTTTGAATGGATCAGTGAGTTCCGGCATGATTGCTGGAACGAACGGAATCTACGGGAACGAGATCTTGCTATTGGCACGATATCTTTCAGGAACTGCGGTAATCCAATCCTTGAGCTAAGGACGAATGCTTGATTTGCCATGTTTCAAGACGATTTTCTTGTAGCAGATGTGGAATCCAGATTGGCATAACAGGTTCTACGTGAAGTCAGCCGTTCGTCATCATTTGAGGGTTCGGGTCGGGATCATGGCCATAAATCGCTACTTTTTCCGCTAGAGCGAATAGCATTCTTCGAAACAGGCACATGACACTAGAGCGAATAGCATTCTTCGAAACAGGCACGCACATGACTTGAAGCAGAATCAGAGAGTGATCCCTTTCCAACAGACTGGTCGAATTCTAGTGATACACTACGCCTGGCACTATTCGTCACATTAGTAGTTAAGTTACTCATTTGTTACGAACAAAGAGACGCTAGAGATTCTATGAACTTCGGATCGATGCCATTCACTAATCTCAATCGTCTTTCTATGGATTTCTGGGCCGATGGGCGATAAACCTTAAAAGTAGCTGCTACGGGCTCTGTGGTGCGTCTCAGAGCCCTTCCCCATGGGGGGTTCCCGTTCTGCTAATCTTGCTATCTTCCCCAGGTTTGCTCATTTCGATTGGAACAAGAAGTCCGTATTGGTATTTCTTGGTATTGGTAGCAGATGTTCAGCGGTAACAAACAGTAGCTGCAAGTAGATCATCTCTCTTTCTTTCGTACAAGTAGATCGTTGGGATGAGATCTGTAGTCTAAGAATCGGTTCATAGGAAAGCACGCCTTGCAGTTGGCATCGGTAGAAGATTTCCGTCTTGTCCCTCGGAGTGGAGCTAGACTCACTTCCTTTGTTGTAGACATTATACGTTACTCACTGAGGAAGAAGGGAGTAAAGTATCTACACCCGTATCGGATCTGGAGATCTGCCCCGAGATGGAAAGGTATCGATTGACCAAGAACTTGTCGAATTTCTTTGACCTCGGAGCCCGTAGAAGCTCTTCTTCCACAACCATATGTGACCTCCCCGAGTTTCGAACCCCTCGCCCTCTAAATGTGGATCTCCTCCTCCTCGTTGTTGCTGTGGAGAGACCTCACGTCTAGTTGAAATAGATGCAAGTAAAACTTTCTGACAGCTATGTGAGCACGGATCTTTCCATCATAAGAATAGGGCTCTGGCAATAGATCAAAATCACTAGTCCATTCTGATTCGGAAGATAGGGCTGGGCTGGCAGGTTCTAGTTTGTTCGCACAAGAAAGAGAAAGAAGTGCCGGAGGCAGCACTGGACCAAGTAAAGGTGCCGGATACGTCTCAGCTCAGCTTGAAAGGGAATGTGTTTCTGGGGAATCGTACTTTTGATTCTTAGCTAAAGTCCACCCTTTCCCCCGAAAAGGTTCTCATTCCTCACTGGATCTAGTTGACTTGCTGCTACAGCAATCAATCTATCTATATGTTCCGGACGGAAGAGAGAGTTTCCTACATTCCCATTCCCATGAACTGAACATCGGGTACCAACGATCTGGAATCCCGTGCTGAAACCTACAGATATGCACCTGTGCGGACCAACCTGGCAATCCTCCTGTCTATTCTTTCTATCTGGACTAGCGCTTCCGACTGGAGCTTACTACTTGACTAGAGCACTTGAACTTGTTAGTTTCATTAGTCAGTTTCCTAGCATAGCAAAGTGAGTTTCCCATCAACGGATTATCATCCTGTTGTTTCCATGAACATCAGGTACATATACGAACCTGTCAACGGAGCGGAACATATGATATGAACCAAGTAGATTCGTCTTTTTGCTCGTAACGTTAGTAGTTACTCGCTCATTAGTAGTGAACTATGATCATTTGTGAGGAGTATGTTTTCAACTCTATGTATGTCAATTCGAGAGTAGAGCGATCTATGTCAACCAAGAGCAGAACTCTCTCTATTTCTGGCACAGGCTTTCTTTCAATCAAGAAGAAGATTATTTCAGATTTTATCACTATCCGGACTGCTATCTACTATCGACCTATCTAGCTACCTGGGCTCGTTGTGAGGCGGGACCCAACCGTCCTCTTCACTCCACTGCTTCAACAGAAATGGATCCATCATCTGCTACCCATGAGTAATAACGTTACGAATCTACCACTGATCCCGAGGGCAAGTATGAAAAAGAGAGTCAAGCAAGGTTGAATTCATATGTTCCATTTGAGTAAGCCTCTGATGCCCTGCGCACATAGCTTCTTGCATGCCCGATGGCAGGACAGATCTCCCAACCTGGAGTATATTCCCGGCCCCATAGCTTAGCTTAAGATCTTCGTATTTCAAGTCCACCGGCATGGGACCTGACCTTGAGAATAAGCCCCGCCCTGTCCTCTAAGATATGAGATCCACCCACACCCAAACCTGGAAAAGCGGCAGGCTCTAGTCGAACTCCATACCAGAAGAGAAGAGAACCCTTTTCGTTGGAAGAAAGAGAAAAGGGGCCGGCCAATGCACTTCAAGAGAACCAACCCAAGAAGCACTCAATAAACTATTATATATAGTCCTGGCCAAGAGAAGGCCACCAGATCAAGCTAGCAAGAATGGGTACTACAGCACCAAGAAAGATCGATGGAAAGGGATATGAAACTATTTTAGATGCACGCTCTAGCTCTAAAGCAAGCTTATATGCACTCATAAAGGTGCCGTCTAGTGCCGTGAAGATAAACCGATTCTCTGACCATCCCACGAGATAGCCTTTGATTCTCTTTAAGGATCCGTGTCGAGGAAGCTGATCCACGAACACCTATGGGACCGGCGGACCGAGCCCTTTTCGGTTCGGCGGGGGGCGGAGATCGCACGAAGAGCGGATCGAGGCGAAGCACACGAGCAGTTTACCCAGCTTCGGAGCTCTCCGGAGAGATAACACTCCTACTGCTGCATGTCTGAGTGTATTGAGTTCTTCCTCGGGAGCGCTGAGTGCTACAGTACACACTAGCCGCTAACGAGACCGAGCGTGAGTGTTTTTTTCTGCCTCCGAACCACCTCTACGTTGCGCATGGGCCTCCTTTTATATGCTAAAGGGGTCACCGACAGGTGGCAATGTGGACAAGGGTAAAAATGGAAAAGGAATTGTGGTTGGTACAGCTACCTGTACCGTGTATCATACCTAACCCTGATGGCAGGGGACAAAGGCATTAAATGCCCGTCTACGTCGCCCAAATAGTGCAAAAAGGGACCATCAAGGATGCCATCCTTCGCCATGATGCCAATCTTGTCAGCGTCGCTTGCCACCGTGCACCGCTGGCTGCACAGCCTCTCGCCACGCGCGCCTGGACAGGCCCCAGGGCGACATGTTGGTGGATGCGCTGGAGCGTGGGCACAGGGTGGTCGCTTGCCGCGGCAAGCGCCTTGCCGCGGTCGTTGTCTTGTCGCGTCCGGAAGATTCTCGCTCACCGGGCCTCGCCGGGACGCGGGGCGCATCGCGGCAAGTTCCTTGAGATGCCTTGGTTAGCCTTCCCGGCAAGCTCCTCTTGCCGGGGCCTTGTCTCCTTGGCTTGAATACTTTGTTCTTGAATGGCTCCAAAGGAACCACGAAGGGCCTTGGTGGTCACCCGGCAAGCCTTGCCGCGGGGTGCTGCGACTGCCCGTGCACAAGTTCGGGATACTAGGGTACCCCTACTCTAGTACACCGACAGGAGCCCCCGGGCCTGGGCCACACATGGCGCCGAGCGCTGTTGGGCCAGGCCCAAAACAGGGCACGGGCACGCGCGCCCTGGGTTACGCCGTATCTTACTCCGTATCCACCGCGCCTTCCCCGAACGGCACGCGTCGAATGCGGCGTCGTGGGAGAGATCATGGGTGGTTTCTTTATTCAGAAAGACGGAACGCCCGCCCCCTCCCTCTTTATAAGCAGGGGAAACAGGGGCAGTTCGCCCATCTCGCCGGTTGCTACTCCAATCTCAGAAATCTCCGCCGCTTCCCCCTTCTTCCCAAAGCTGAAAGAGAGCAGCGCTTCCCCCCCCCCAACGCCACTAGCATCACCAGCACCGTCGATCTCCCCCACCACCTCCGCCATGGCTCCGAAAGCCGACAAGGGGAAGGTCGTGAAGTCGGCCGAGGC